>NW_012153285.1:1462036-1466720 GCF_000956105.1 Propithecus coquereli | reverse complement strand
GTTTTAGAATTTATAAAATATATTCATAGTTCTCACTTCTCCTCCTCCCGCCCCTGATAACTCTAAGAGACAGTAAAGGAAAGGAAAGACTCGGGAAAGGGAATGGTAGGATTTAAAGTTTACAGAGGATATTTTGCCCTTTGTTTTTGCTTTCAAATTCTGGAAATGTTTGAGAGAATGAAGGCTAAAAGCTTATGAAGGAAATGTTCTTTGTCCTACTTTTTAAGATAATGCAGGAATAGGGTCAAAAATGCCTTTAATACAACTAACTCAATAAATACAAAAGCAGTAAAGAACAGAACATACAAATATTATTGAATAGCGTATTTTGTAAAATCAAGGTACAGCAGGTAAAATTCTTGGCAAACTTATCTATTTATGCTAAGGAAATATCTTACCTAAATTCCTCCAATTTTATACATGAAACCACCTAAACATTTAAGCAATTATAAAATATAATTTCAGGTTTTAATCAAGAAGCTCAACATTTACCTTCAAAGTCTCTGCTAGAAAGCTATATATCTCCTTAGAGCCTGATTGGATTATTTCTTTTTGGAGAATAGGGATAAAGGATATAATGTGTAATATAAATTGACCCGATTACAATTACTTGAGTTAAATCTGTGAAGTCATGCTATGTTTTAGCAAATTATATTCTCTAGGAAATCTTATAGCTGACAAAGTTTCTCTAAGAAATTCTCCTTCTTCTGGGTCTGACCCAGATTTGGGACAAGCAATGTATTCTATTTTTTATTTTCATCCTTTTTTTTTTTTTGCATTTTTGTTACAAATTTTATATAAGTAATGATCATGGCTATATAATGAAGTTTTTGGCATTGAAACAGTCCCAAGGGCTGGACTGGAAAGTCGGAGAGGAGGAGGAGGTGATAACTCCATGCAATGTCATGATACATCACAAACGCCATATGCAAAGCTCTAAGAGGAAGGATATGGAAAAATTCTTCTTCCCTCAACACTTCTTTCTGCCCCCTTCCTGAGATGACTTGCCCTAGTATCCTAGTATTTGATTTCAGGGCAGTTGCCATTTTAAAAGGAGGTAACAAGATAATGAAAATATTTCTAGAAGTAAAAGAAGAAATACATATCTAAGTATATTTTTCCATGTGTTGGAGAGTATAATTTTGAAGTCACTGGGAAGGGATCTCAATAATTTCATTCAATTTGGGGAATGTTCTGTCCTTCTCAGATAGCAGGTCAGCTAAGTATCTGTGTCCATTTCAGCTAAAGATTTCACTCCAAGGTCAGTGAGAGTGTTTCTAACAAGTTTCCTAAACACACATTAAGAAACCAGGCTAAAATTTGCATCATAATGAATGAGTTAATGTGAATCCAGCCTACTTCCTCAGCATTTATTTGTTTGTTTGTTTGTCCAGGAAGAGTTCAGTTAGTTGAATGTCCTGCTTTTTGGAAATCCATTCTGACTTCATTCCAATATATTTTAACTTGAGCACTCTTTGGGAAAAGAGAAGAAAATTATTTTTATTTACTCATAAATATATGCTATGTCTCAAAAATGAAGTAACGTTA
The DNA here is from genome assembly GCF_000956105.1 of Propithecus coquereli. Taxonomy (NCBI): domain Eukaryota; kingdom Metazoa; phylum Chordata; class Mammalia; order Primates; family Indriidae; genus Propithecus; species Propithecus coquereli. Next base: position 1,465,172 of record NW_012153285.1, on the reverse strand, counting down.
CTATTCATTCCTGCAAGAACTTAAAAGTATTATAAAGAGTTATTAACTTTAAAAAAAACTACCTGTCTCCTGAGTTCACTGAATCAGCATTTATTAAATTATTCTGTCTTTAAGTTAGGTCTCTTTATTGATGGCTTCATGCAAATGGAAGTACATTCATATCTTTGCCTGTGGCATCACTAATTTTAAATATTGATGACCTAATTAGTACTATATTAACACTTGAACACAATATATTTCATGTATTCTCATTCTATAAATTTATAAATAAATAATTTTTTAATGTAAGGTTAAAAAAATCTCACCACTTGTGGAAACTATGAAGACCTATTCAGAATAATAAAATTATGCATATATATTTCTGCTTTAATAATTGCATATAAGGCTTTACTCTACATTTAGCATATATGTTTCTCTGGTAGATGGTACTGAGATCATCTGCCATTTTATCTGGTAGATAGTTCTCTAGCCAAGTAGCTCAGAGAAGCTCCGAAGCTAAATAGCTGAGAACAGATCTAATCATACAACAGGATGCTCTAGTGTCAGTACTGTTCTCATCACTCAGCAATGAGGATGATCAGGTTCAAATGACAGTAGCTTTACCTCTCCACATCAAATCAACTGGATGGCTCTTCATGTTTGGCGGGAGAAATATCTCCCCACTCCCAACCAAAGAGAGACCTCCTTGCTTTGTTCAGGTCTACATGTAAGCCTCCATTGAATTGATCTGATTATAGGATCCTAATAAGAAATCCAGCTCCAGGCACAAATCCTATGTATAATTTTTTATGTCCAAAGATACGCAATTACAAAGTTTTTACCTGGAAGGCATCCTAGAGGAAAGCTGCCCTTCCCACATCAAACTTGGTGCACAACCAGTGAACTGTAGTCTATGAAGGGAGTTGCAGTCAAGAGCACAGGCTCTGCTGGTTGGCCATGCTCTTATGATTGTATCCATTCCTAGCCCAGGGGCCGGGTTTCGGAGGCATCCTCATCAGAGGCCTTTACAGAGACCTTACTCAGGTGCCTCTTCTGAAACCTCCTTATTGTGAGAGGAGGAGTTCTGGGTGAGGAAGCCCTAAATACACTTCTCCACTCTGAGTACTTAATACCTTTCCACTCCCAGCCCTTCCTCCTTGCCATTTCTTTGGCCCTTGGGTACATAAACTTCAGGAACCTTTTGTTCAGAACCCTCTCAACAATGAGATGACCCCCATGTTTGTGCTGATTCACCTGATCATTGACCTGCAGTTTCATTCCATGGGATAAACGGAAGGAGGCATGGAGGAAGAGCATTCTGCATTTTCTCTGGTATAGCCTTTGCTCATTCTGCCACAATAAATGATTAAGTGTTTGACTTTTACTTTAATTTTTGGCCTGTTGCTTTAATAATCAGCTACTCCTATACGTGTCAGCTCTACTCTGCAGCTCAGCTGAACTTCTGACATCTAGATCATATGCCCATCCTTAGATATAAGAGAATCTAAGAATTCATATTTTCTGGCTTCTACCATTACAAGATGAATGGCTAATATGGGAAATAGCCAACATGTAGGAAACATGTTCTAAAGTTCTAGGTAGCTATTAATGAAAGTAATAAAGTTTCAGTTATTACCTATTAAAAGAAAAATCCAGACAAATTAAATTTAGCAGAGTTGATTTAAGCAAAGAGCAGTTCATGAATTGGGCAGCACTCAGAACCAGAAGAGGTTCACAGAGCTCTGCTTGGCAGTATGAGTAGTGAGGTTGTATGGAGTGGACACAAAAGCTGAGTAGAGAAGTCCCCAGATGTGCTACAGCTAGACATCTGTCTTATTCAGGCTTAGTGTGATGAGTTGGCTGCCTGTGACTGGTTGAAATCTAGTTGCTTGTGGTTGGCTGAAATTTGGTTATTTGTTATACTCCTAAGTTGGGTTTTAGTTGTTTATATACAAAGCTTGGCTTCAGTTTGTTATGTAGGAAATCAAAATGTGGAGATAGCCCCTGCCTATTGGTCTCGGCTTATTTAATTTAACACATTTAGTAAGCAGATATTATGAATAATGACTTATAGTGGTACATATAAATAGTATTTATGTCACTATGCCCTTTGATGTTGTTCTTAATATTCTTACCATTATGGTTGTGCAAAATGGAATTCAGAGATGTTAACTACCAAAGTTGCAAAGTTAGTTTTGGAATTAGAATTTGAATAAATATATCTTATTCAAAGCCCAGTTTTGGTTTGTTTGTTTTTTTTTTATTTTTTGGTCTCCTGGAACACAGTTACCTCCCTATTAGATAGATGCTCAACAATATTTGCTTACTTAAATTGAAATCTTAATGTTTTTTGATAAATAGAAGCCAAGCATCAGGGCAAATCTAAAATTAACTCATCTGCTTTTCTTCTAAAATTAATTATACTATCTTGCCCAAGTTTTAGCAACCTGTTTTTCACGACTTAATATTATTTAGTGTTTCTGATTTTGTTATAGAAACTTGTAGTACAGGATGTAAAGCTAAAAAGTAAGACAAACAGGCTTTGAAGTGTCAAATATGTCTTCATTCTGAATCATTGAGTCAGTCAGGCAGTCAGTTTTAAAAAATAATAACAAAGTAGAAAAAATGGAAGGGTAGAAAAGGTCAGGAACATTTTTTTTTCTTCACAAGTGTACTTGTTTCTGCAAATGGTTTTAATGAATCATTTCAAAATTGAACAAGAAACAGATGTCTGTTAATTAGAGATTTGAATTTAATGACATGGTTGCATAGGTATGGCACACGAAACATCTGTGTTTTAGTACCTAACATTAATTTAATTTCTTTACAGGAGTCATTTACATTTTTCTTCATTTTCAATAAATTGTTTTTCACTGCTCAAAATAACATTGTAATTGTGAAGTCATTGTCATTTAAACAGAACACTGTGGGACTGATTCCATAGACTTCACTTAATAAGCTCTGCATTCTCATAGTGAACCATATACAAGAATAACAAGAATAAAGTAAATTAATTCTGGATTATATAGACACTACATTCTTTGGACCCTGTGAGGAGATTTAAGGATTAGTGGGATTAATAGGTCATATCGTGTGTAATTGTAAAATATTATTTTAGGATTGGAGCTTTTCCAGATTTTACTTTACTCCTGTTTTG
>NW_012153285.1:1458408-1460936 GCF_000956105.1 Propithecus coquereli | reverse complement strand
TTGGCCAGGTGGAAGGGCATGAGAACCCAGGCTGGGAAATTAAGGGCACTGGCAGACTTATCCACAAGTCCTGGGAGCCAAAGTGGAGATTAAGAAAGTGGAGAGGTAAAGAAAGAGATGGAAGCCTGCAGTGTCCGGGGTAGAGGCAGAACTCGGAAGTGGAGCAAAGATGTGAGATGGAAGTCTGGGGAAACCTCTGTTTTCAGTGCCACGGTGGCCATTAGTTCATTATATCTAAATGTGAGTGGTCTCACTGGCATCTAGAAAAGAGTCTACAGATGTTTCCCTTTGTGTAATTTTTTTCTATACATGAGAAGAAACAGCAGAGGTACAAACCTGCCCAACAGAATTTTTCTGCATAAATTAGTAAAGGCTGATGATATGTACACTTTGATCATTTTTGGACTCTTTATCAGTTGTCTACTGGCCTCAATCATCACATGTTTGAGAGCTTACTCTGTCAGACACTACTACAGGTACCAAGTACATAATGATAACTAAGTCATGCTCCCTCTCTATGAAGGCTTACAATTTAAGAAGGAAATAGATTTTCATGTATATAATTATAACGTAAGATGATGTAAACAATGATAGAATCTCAAAGAAGTTATGGAAGAAAATTAAGAGACATCACAGTGGTGATTTGAATAACGCATTTAAAACTTCCAATGATAAGATTTTCTTTATATTTTTAATATTATTATAAACTTATAGATTTTTATATTTGATAACATCCAATGCATTTCAACTATCATTATTTTTTTTTCAGTCAAATCATCCCATCTTAAGACAATGGAGATCCTATCAAATCAGCTCCAGTGTTTTCCGGACATAACCAATTAGTTTGAAATCCTCCTTGCTTTCTGGCATAACACTATGTTCCAGGCTCATTTAGTACTTTTCCCATAACACAATTCTCTGAGGAACCTTGAGAAATGTATTTAGAGATAAAAATTTGGGTGTTGGGGTGCTTATTGCTACAGGATTAACACTGTTCCCAGGCCTCTTCAGTGAACAGACCTGGCAAATATGTATTTATTAAACAAATCAAAATGTCATACCATTATTTTGAATTCAAAATTTAGATTACAGTGTTCTGAGTTAATTTATTTTGAATTAATTTATTTCTTCTTTTCTTCTCTCTCTTTTTTGAAGGCTAGAAGTCTTGGTTCTTAGTGGCATTGAAATATTTGCCTTATTGTACAATGTCCTTCTATTAGGTTCAATGTAGCCATACCAATATCATTACCAATAATAAGACTACTGGATGTAGTTTATGATATATTTCTGCTTTCTCTATTTTTTCCTTTAATTTTTAAAGATTATCACAAAATTCTGTGTATAGAAGGCAAGAATTCTGGTAATAGTGATGTGAAGATGTTGGGCAATTCCTTCCACCGATGACAATTATAAAACTGGTAAACAAACACTATTTCAATTCTGCTTCTGCTTAAAGATATGGAAAAAGATCATTGCTTTCACTCCGACAAGAAAAAGCTAGATGACACACAAAAGCATATCTCTTCTGGAATCCATCAGAAAGCTGAAGTCCCAAGGCAACCAAGTAATCTACATACCAATGTGTAACAAACCATTCAAAGGAGAGGGGGCACAGGAATAGCTTTACTTTTTCCAGAGACTAGTAGGAAATAGTGGCTTCCATAAATGTGGATAAGAAACAAATTTTAAATTGTTAATGCATTCTTGAGTATGAGCCAGCATGAGAGTTTAGAATCCCTGGGAACCTCAGACACAAGAGGGGTCTTCACTTACAGCTATTTCTACAGACTTTCACCAAAAGATCCTGAGAAAGATCAGGAACAGTCTGAGCCAGTAAGAGAGTCCCCTCACTGCTGCATAAGCACAAAATGGCTCCCACTGCACAGTCCCTTCTTTCATGTGAAACAAGTTTAAGCTACTGGAGAAGGAATAAGAAACCTTCCAGCCCCCATCTCAAGGAAAAATGAATTACTTCTCAGGGTGAGAAAAAGCAAAGGGCGTCTCTCTCTGTGACATTTGTGAGCTGGCTGTAAATTAGACTGAGCTTTTTCTCCAACTTGCACAGAATTTGACTCCAATTATTATTGAGTTTGGATTGAAAAATGTGGAGACCTCGATGTCTTGAGGTGTTAGAGAGCAGAAATTAAAGGTGGAAGAACAACTGGAAATTTAGTGAAAGGACCCTGAAAATAAGGGGATCATGGATATAGTGTCCTTTAGGGTAAAGACCTGTGCAGCTTGCTACATAAAAGATACTTTCTGGAAGGCAGGTGCAGGGATTAACTGTTTCTCAGCCCCCCAAGACATCACTTTAGTTCCTAAGTCCCTATTAAATGTTTCTTTCTCAGAAACTGGATTTATCAGCTTCTTTCTTTGTCCTCTCAGCTCCCTTGGCATTTGGGGGTCGGTTTGCATGCACTTGCTCACCATGGAACATTATCTATAAAAGAGTCCACAGCTAACATCACACTTAATTGTGTGTGACCAAATTCTTTCTATCAATACTTAAAATCAAAATTAAATCACCA
>NW_012153285.1:1456023-1457488 GCF_000956105.1 Propithecus coquereli | reverse complement strand
CATGTCTAGAAGGAATCAACATGCTTTCATAAAATGTATATTATAAATAAGAGTTACTACTTCTAAACTATATAATTTTTACCTTTAGAAAGTTGGGTGTCTTTCAACTCACAAAGCATATTACTGTTTGAATTTCATTTCCAATATCTACCTTATGTATATGCCAGGATCCTTTGAAGAATAAAAATATGTAATTTGAAGAATCAAAGCATTAAGTAAACCTGTTTGTATGTTTTCACTATATAGATAATTCTACCAGTGGATGAAACAAGACGGCAGAAAACATTGCTAACTTTACAGTAAGAGAAACCTTGTTCTGCATCCTGGTCTGTCACTGAACTTCATCTGAACTGTGTGAATTTGGATGAGTAACTTCATGTCTCATCTATTTTTTTCCTCTGTTAAATGAGACAATACTTCATAGCTGTTGAAGTGTTGTATATAATCAGGTGATGTATACATAGTATGAACAAACTAAAATGTACAACTGAAATTAATTTATACTAACATCTCTGTTCTATTAAAATGGCGGTACATAATCTCAATTTATGTCTAGACTTTTCCCAAGGTTCTGTTTAATTTTCCAGAAATGTACACTGTACCAGGTTATAGACAAGTGTTCTACCAGATCCTTGATTGTCCTCAATGTCTCTTCTGCTCTTGAGATTGCATAGCTCTTACTGTTTATTCTACTCACTCTATTCATTTAATTCATTATACTTCTGGCATATTGTGACTGTCTACAACCACATTAAGATTCCATCACCTAAATATACCCACATTCATTTTTGTGTTATATCTATATCTAGGTATATAAATACAGATACAGATATAGATATAGGTATAGTCTCCCCAAAACTCTATAAAGAAAAAAACATAAGTCTCTTCTGCTCTTAGATTACATAAATTTATATGGAATGCTGCTGTTTCCCCAGGCACACTCCAGACTGCAGGGAGTGTAACAGTTTCTCTAGAAGTAAAAGGTATCTAATATCTCATCTTTTGCCCTCTAAACACTTTATTTCCTATCCCAGACATACTCTTAGGGAGATGGGATGTAGTAAGATGGAAGAAGATAGAAGAAAGAGTTATGTCACTTCTTACTGTTTTATCCTACATCTTTTATCAATACCATGATTATATTTGTAACCCCATGTGTCTAGGCTTTTAAAACAAAACAAAAAAAGTCAGCTTTTTTTTTTTTTGCCTGATTTCTGCTGTCATATCCCATTTTGAGGCAATGTCTATGAAACGCAACATCGTTGAAAAAATGGAAAGTTGAACTTTAAAAATTACTTTGCAATATACACATACCCTACAGGTATTAATAATATATGTTCTATAAATAGTATTATACCTCTCCATTTTTCTCTTTTAACTACCTCTTTCTACTACTCACCACTTTTGACTTAAATTCTGGTGTTTTCTTCAGTTAGGTATGAGTTACTGCCTGAGGTTCTTTCAT
>NW_012153285.1:1436177-1454748 GCF_000956105.1 Propithecus coquereli | reverse complement strand
AAGTGAATCATAGTATGCTTTATCAAAGCTAAGAGAGCTTCAAAAAGACAATTTAATTGAGATTAAGACATATTTGGCTTTCTAACTAGGATTTTCTTTCTTTCAAAGGTCACCGTGATTGCTCATTCAATTCTCTGTAACTTCCTAACGTATCACAAAGAGTTAGTATTTCAAATAGGTTTTCAAGGATTTCTACCCATTAACTCTTCATCTTGACTCAGTTATTGTTCAGGAAGTGCTAGCTGTTTATTGCTAATTTCTAAGCATTTATGGTAAAACCCATCTCAGTGACTCAATACTACACAGATTTGTAAATGATAAATTAAATTCTCTTAACCTTAACTGAAAATTTTAATAGTATCCTAGAAGTACAAGTAATATTTCCAAATCAGTACAAAGTTTGATCCTCATATACATGCATTAGCTGAGCTGACAGATGCTTCCCATAAAACCACCTGGATGAAAACCTGATCCATGCGGCTACCGGAAAAAGCAACTCTAAGCACACTCACTAATACGCTTTTCATAAATAGACAAAATAACTAACAGGCTATAGAGATACAGTCCACCTAATCCATTTAAATTCTAATGGTCACCATATTATTTTTAACATCACTGAACTTAAATTTAATCTAAGCCTTTTGAAATCTGGTGACTTCAATATTTTTAGTGTCAACAAATTCAAAGGAACGCTACACAAAAGCAGATTAACTTAACAAATACTTATTTAACGCTCACTATTTGCTAGATGCACAGATTATTTACAAATACTTGTGTATTAGTTGTTTGATTTTTTCCCCTATAATAATGTTGAATTAAACACAAAACTCCAAGATCTAGAGGATTAAAACAATGAAATTTATTTCAGATTCATAGTATTGCAGGTTAATTGTAATTTTGCTGATATCGGCTAGACTCAGATTAGTTTAGCAGGATTAGGCTGGACTTCAGGTTCTGTTCTTCCTCCATTTGGCTTCATTCCTGGATTCAGACCGAAAGATTAATGGCTACCTGGGGCGCGCTCTCCTCATGAGGGAGAGAGTAAACTCTCTGAGTCGAGTGAACACTTTCCATGCCTCTTAAGGCCTTAGATCAAAACTGGTACAATTTGTCATTTCCACTTTGCATTAAAGTAAGTCATATGGCCAGGCTTGAAATCTACAGTGTGAAAAAGTATACTCCAGCAACACGGAAGCTATAGCAAGAGAAGGTAGAGATGGTAAGGAGAGAACTGTGATATAAAATAACAAGATCTATCACGCTTTGAAAAATTCCATCAGATCTCAGAGAAATAGAAACTTGAATAACCAACTATATTTTCCAGTGAAGACAAAGATATGTTAAAGCAAGAATGAATGAAGACAACAATGCTCTTAAAGTCAATGCTTCTAATTGAAATCACCTGGGGAGTGCCTACATCTGGAATTTTGAAAAATAAAAAAAAAAAGAAAGAAATCACCTGGGGAGATTTTGGTTTTTCATTTTAATACCTAAAGTCAGGCTTATTCCCAAAGATTTGCATTAATTGCTCTAAGGTGGGGCTCAGGTACCCATATATTTTTTTAAAGCTTTACTTCTTTTTTATTTTAAAGTGCAACCAGTGTTAACAAAAAAAAAAAAAAACTAAACTCGGTTAGTCTGAGCCAAATGTGTGTGATCGCCAGCCCAGAGCACATGGCCTTAAGAGGTCCTGAGAAAATGTGCCCAAGGAAGCTGGGTTACAGTTTGGTTTTATACATTCATGGAGACAGAAATTACATGTAAAATTGTAAATCGATACATGGAAGGTGTACATTGATTTGGCCCGAAAAGGTGGGACATCTCCAGGAGGTGGTTTACAGGTAATAGGTGAGTTCAAATATTCTTTGATTTGTAATCAATTAAAGAAATGAAGCTTTGTATAAAGGCTTGGAATGTTTTAAGTTAAGATAGGGAAGTCTGTTAATCAGAGATAAGCCACAATATAATGACTCAAGTGATCTATTAGGCAAATTTATGGCCTGCAGGAAATTTTAATCTTTGCCCTGAATGATCTTAGGTCCTATTAATAACTTAGTATGTTATTGCCTGAAGCCGCAAACCTCCCTTCCCTTCATGGCCAGGAACTCAAGTTTAAGGTTTTTCTGGGGTCCCCATTGGCCAAGAGGGGTTCTGTTCATTCGGCAGGGGGCTTAGAATTTTATTTTATTATAGTTCGTACCAGGATGTGAAAGTCACCAAGATATATTGTCAGTATGTGCTTTCGTTAATAATGTCTTCCAGAATTAGAGGCTTGAAAACTCAGACGTTGTTTAGAAAGTCAGTTCAGTCAGATAAAGATGGTTTTGATGAAATCGATGGTCACTTCCCTTACAGCTAAATACATCTTTTAAATTCTGCCTACTAGCTTGATTGAAATTGAAATCTAAATGGTTTGGATGAACAGTATTCGCTGGTGATTAAGTAGACACAGAATATGCAAATATTCCTCCTTATGGTTTTTTGGGAAAAACAATTGTCTCTTGATTAGTGACTGAGCAAAGAATTCAGAAAGGAAAGCTTATACTATCCATTTTTTTGTACTTTTTCCTCCTTTTAGTGTTCCAATCCCCCTTGTACTCAGACTCCATCATTGGCCCATATTCCCAGTCATTTACCATGGCATCTAGGTACTAAAACTGTTAGGTAGATAGCAAGTGACCTCTGAGACTCTCCTAGGGACAAAAGTGGGTGCCTCGCCTGGGAAGAAGGACAGAGTGGTCCCTGTCTTGGTGCTGCCCCACCCTAATCCTCCCCTGAGCAACTACCATACCTGTGGGAAGGAGAAACCCCTGCTAAGCTGTAAAAGAATGCAGGGAACCCCCAGCCCACAGGCCAGGCAGCTGAGAACCCTACCATCTTCCTGGACAACATGGTGGCTGCCACTAATTCTGTTTTCCATAACAGAACTTTTAAGCTTGAGTCTCAGGAGAAGGAGAAGGAGTGGAAAAGGAGGCTAGGCATGCCCCGTTAATGACAGCATTGGTGCCCACATTCGGACCAATGGCCAAAGCCCCCACCAAAGGAAGGGATCTCCAATGCCACAGCCACAGGAAGGACATTGGGCCAAAGACTGCCCCAACAAGGACAGGCCACCAGAGGCCCCTTGTCACCAGTGCCTTCAAACAGGTCACTAGACTGCACTTTGTCCTATGGAGTTGTCCCAGGAGGGGAATTGGTCCCCAGACCAGTACAACAATGAAGGAGCCCACTCCCATCAGCCCCCTGGCAGGTAACAATCACTAGACTGCAGCCAAGGATAACCCTCCTGCTGGCAGGTAGGCCAGTAAATTTCCTTCTTGATACTGGGGCTGCCTACTCTGTCCTCCTCACCTACTATGGAAAGCTGAGCACTCAATCCTATATGGTCACCGGATTCTTCAGGGTCCCTACCAAATAATTCTTTACTCTTCCTTTGCTTTTTCTGTGGGAAAATATGATCATTGAAAATTCATTTCTGATCATTCCTACTTGTCCCATCAACCTGCTATGATGTGACTTACTTTCTAAACTGCAAATATGCGTTTCTTTCTACCCTCAGGAAGAACCCAGCCTTATAGGCCTCTTAACAGATTCAGAGTTCTTGGGCCAAGATCAACAGGACTGGGAGGCAAATATCCCTGTGATAGTTTGGGACATTTGTTTCCCCGGCCATGCCAGAACGGCCCAGCCAGTTATAGTCCATCTCAAACCACAGCAGGGATATCCCTGTTTCAAATAATATCCCTTGTGGCCCGAGGCCTGAGTAGGTCTTGAGCCCCTTATAAGAAAATTCGTAGTTCAAGTCTACTTGTCCCAACTTGCTCTCCTTTTAACACCTGTTTTGCCTATCCCGAAAAAGGATGGTGCCTACTGATTGGTGTAAGACTTAAGAGCAGTCAATGAGGTGGTGGCACCTTTGCACCCTGTGGTGTCCAATCCTTATACATTACTGGGCAACATTCCCCCAGAAGCCACTTATTACTGCATAATAAAGGAGTTAAAGGATGCTTTCTTTTGCATCCCTCTCCACCCTGACTGCATAAATTTGTTTGCTTTCAAATGGATGCCCCTATGTGGCACATCCCGCCAATTAACCTAGACAGTGTTGCCACAAGGGTTCTGGGACAGCCCTTATCTTTTTGGACAGACCTTGGGTCAAGATCTAGACAAACTCCAACTCCACTGGGGTGTGGTGCTTCAATATGTTGATGACCTACTGATCTGCTCTCCAAGCTTAGAGGAGGCGTGGGAACATGCTACCATTTGAGTCCCACAATTCCTGGCTGACAGGTGGTACAGGATGTCCTGTCCCAAAGCCCAACTGGCTCCACCTGAGGTGACCCACCTGGGGCTACTCTTACCCTAGGAAAATGAGAGCTGTCCCTGGAGCACATTGGGCCATAGTTCACCTACCTGAATCCACCACTTGGCCCCTTCTGTGGTCTTTTCTTGGACTTATGGGGTTTTGCCGAATTTGGATACCTAATTATGGGCTCCTGGCTAACCCCCTTTATAAAAGCCTAAAAGGAAATACCGATAAGGAACCTCTAATATGGGGCCCTGAACAAAACAGGCTGTTCAGGCATTGAAAAAGGCTTTACTCTAAGCCCTGGCCCTGGACCTACCACATCCTCAGAGAGCCTTCTTTTTATATGTCCATAAGAGACAGTTAATAGCTCTGGGGGTACTAAAACAGCTTTTGGGACCACAGTTACAACCAATGGCCTACTTATCAAATAAATTGGACCCCACAGCTATAGGATGGCCTGCCTGTTTGACAGCAATAGCAGCCATATCTTTACTCATGCCAGACACCACTAAATTCACCATGGGAGTTTTTCTTACTGTTAAAACCTCCCATGGGGCCTCCGAGCTCCTCAGGGAGGAGTGACAAAGTGGATTTCAGATAGCTGCCTATTAAAATTCCCAGCTACGTTTATAGAATCCCCTGACTTTAAGATTGAAACCTGCCCAGGACTTAACCCCACCCCTCTTCTTCCAGAAGACATGATAGGGGAACAAAGCAGTCTAGTGCATAATTGTGAAGAAATTATGCTCCACCACTACCTTCCTCAGGCAGATCCCTCAAACCCATCAGTGGTTTACTGATGGCAGCAATTTTGTTAAGGATGGGGAATGGCACACGGGCTCTGCAATAGTGACCGAGATTCTAGAAGTGGTGGAGGCTCAGGCTTTGCCAGCAAATGCATCTGCCCAATTAGCCGAACTCATGGTCCTAACCTGAGCTTTCCAGTTAGCCAAAGACAAGAGAGTGACCATCTCTACTGATTCTAAATATGCTTACTTGGTGTTACATGCCCATGCATCTATTTGGAGAAAGCGAAGATTCCTTACCACTCAGGAAACATCAATTAAGTATGGGCAACAGATTCATGTGCTTTTAGAAGCCATTCAGGAACCAGCTGAGGTGGTGGTCATCCATTGTAAGGGACATCAAGAGGGAGCTGATCTAATAGCTCAAGGAAATCAGGCTGTAGATACAGCTGCCAAACAGGCAGCCGTGGGCAAAGTGTTTCTTAACCTAGTTGGAGCCCTAGTCCCTACTAATCTCACTCTTCCTATTCCAGCTTATTCCATCTCAGAACTATCTGACAGGTTGACTCAAGGATACCACTTGAGTCCCTCTGGATGGTTAGTTAAAGGGAACCTCTATTTATTACCAGCTAAAGAAGTCAAAAACTTGGTAGAAGCCACCCATAATGCTACTTACTTTGGTCCAAAACCACTTAGACATCTCCTGGAGCAACGTTTTGTTTCTCCTTTACTAGCCTCCACTATTAAACAGACCATCTAACTTTGTACTTTTTGCCAAACCAATAATCAGGCCAGGTGCAGTGGCTCACACCTGTAATTCTAGCACTCTGGGAGGCCAAGGCAGGAGGATCGCTTGAGCTCAGGAGTTCGAGACCAGCCTGAGCAAAAGCAAGATCCCATCTTTACTAAAAATAGAAAAAAGTAGCCGGGCATGGTGGTGCATGCCTGTAGTCCCAGCTACTCAGGAGGCTGAGCCCAGGAGTTTGAGGTTGCTGTGAGCTAGGCTGACACCACGGCACTCTAGCCTGAGTGACAGAGTGAGACTCTGTCTCAAAAAAAAAAAAAAAAGAAAAAGAAAAAAACTATCCTCTCAATTATTTTAAATATATGAGAAAATAATTCAGATAAACTGAAATGTATGAAATCTCATATTAGAAAAATTAATGTACCCACCATTCAATAAAATGTGCCAGGACAGATTAAAAATAAAAATAAAAAAACCTGAAAACAAACCAATAATCCTCAAGGGGGTTTAAGGGTAAAACTTGCCTCTCTGGCCCCAGAAAAGGGGACCTACCCCAGCGAGGACTTGTAGGTATATTTTACCCAAACACCCCCCTATAGAAGATTCAATACTTATTAGTGTCTGTTGACAATTTTACTTGTTGGGTTGAAGCTTTCCCTTTCCCTTGCAGGACTGAAAAGACCACTGAAGTTTCACAAAGACTTCTAGGGACATCATATCTCGTTTTGGCCTTTTCCCATCCTTACAAAGTGACAACAGTCCTGCCTTTGCTTCACAGGTAGTGCACAGAGTCTCTAGGGCCCTGCAGATCTCTTACTCTTTGTTTTGTGCCTAGAGGCCTCAGTCATCAGGGCAGGTGAAGCGAGTTAACCAGAGGCTCTAGGTCACCCTCTTCAAAATGACCCAGGACACCGGACTCAGTTGATTATAATTTCTTTCAGTTGGTCTTTTGCATTTACACATTGTGGCTACAGACCACTTTCCTTTGGATGCTTTTGAAATGCTATATGGCTGACCTTTTTGTTACGACAAGAGGCCTGTTTGCCATTCTGTGGTGAACATATTTTGCTTTTACTCTGTAAATCTGTATCTTGCTCTTGCTCTATAAACCTATCTTGACCTTCCTCAATAAACTTTGTTTCATGCTTGCCTTGCTTTTGGTGTGTCTGGTCATTCTTTGGCCAAGAGCACACCAATAACCAAGAACAGACAAGATTACTGACCTTGAACCCCAACAAAACCATGACCCCATTTATGACTCAAGGACTTCTTGTTGGTTTTTACTTTCAATATATTTACTTCATCATACAGTTGCAGAATCCTTTTGCATATAGCTGTATTACCATAAAAGATACAGATCAGAATAGAAAAATTATACCATTTGTTTCTCTGAATTTCTCATACTTGGTTTCTATTACTTCCATTTGTTACCTGTTCTATAATGCACTTTTAAAAATTTTTCCTGTTTTTCTACACAAAATAAATATAACTTAATTCTTTTTGCAATCAATCAAGTGTTTTGGAAATCTGCTATCCCCTTCTCTCTACAGTGTTCATTTACTTAACCAACTGATGTTCAACCAATGATTTGGATAACACTTTCATCTCAACACAAGCCTTCAATGATTTAAGAAAAATGGATTAAAGACTATGAAAATTATGGATATTGTGGCACAAGTCTTTGAGGTCTCGAATATTACTTTGGAAGGGGAAAATTTGAGTAATAATCAGATTGCATACTATATTCATTCTATAAGCTTATGGTATTTATAGGACTACATCTATTTTAATATTTGCTGTGGTCTGAATGTTTGTGGCCCCTCAAAGTTCATATGTTGAAATCCTAACCCCTATGGTGATGGTATTATTAGGTGGGGTCTTTGGAAAGTTATTAAGTCATGATGGTGGAACCCTCACGAGTGGGAGTAGTGCCTTTAGAGAAGAGGCCCTGAGGCAGCTTGTGTGTCCCTCTTTCCATGTGAGATGAATAGAAGGTGCCAACTATAAGGAATGAGTCCTCACTAGACACCGAACATGCTGGCACCTTGATCTTGGACTTCTCGGCCTCCAGAGTTATGAGAAACAAAGTTCTGTTGTTTATAATCTACTCAATTTATGGTATTTTGTTATAATAGCTTGAACAGATTAAGACAATATTAAAATTAATTGCTTGAACCAGCATATGCTCTGGTGTAGTAAGTTCAAAATTCTTTTTGGAGATTTCCCCACTCCAGTAAACTTAAGTGCATTCTAACACATGAGGAGCCGGTTCTGCTTGCTCAAATATCATCATGCCGAAACTGGACCTGAAAGGCAAGTCCTCTGAATTACCAAAAAAAAAAATCTTCTGTACTCAATAAATGTTTGTTCTTGTGTCTCTGTTGTTCCTGCAACTGTGTATGGTTTAGTGATCTTTGAAGAAGAATCATCCCTCTCCTTTTGTGCTACACTTGGCTAGGGGTTTAATCCAAGGTTTATCAAGGTTTATAGCTCGTTACATTATGCATTAGTCTTAGTCTTTATTCCTGAGGGTCACTCACTGTTCCAGGTTTGCCAGGTTTACGGAAGCTGTAGTCTCAATCACAGTTTTCCTTTCGGTGATCCTTATTGTCTTTTCTTGCTATGAGATTTTAGTTGAATTTCAAAAGATAAATGGCTGTGTTCTCTATTCATTTACTCCCAAAAGGCAAATGGTCTAAACCCTTGGTTTGTATTTGTTTGGGGTTTTTATGTTTGCTTTTTTTATTGGTTTGTTTTTATTAATTTCTCCCCAGTGATTAGCTCTGCATATCAATGGGAACTGAGAGGGAGAGTTCCCCAGTTCCCTAGAGAGCAAATGTTTACTATTCATCTTTTAATTACATAACTAAAGATAACATTTGACTCCTGAGAATCTTTTTGGATCTTCAGAGTGAGGGAGAAGCACAGAGTGAGTATCATATTTTCTAGCGTGCTACAGGGCTATGAGAGTTCATAAACCACTTCAGTTAGCCAATTTCCTTTCTTCACTGTGACAAAGATAAAAGTAATCCAAAAGTAATTGGATTACTTTTACAAGTTGTGTTTGAAGAAAACAGATTTAACATCTTGTTGGTATATTGTGTATCATCAGCCAAACCATCCTTGGGTAGGATCAGACCTGCCCTGCAAAATACAATCTTATACTTTACCCCTGAGAGAACTTTTTCTAGCTCCATCTGAGACTTGTACCCTTTAAAATCTATTTCTTATCTGAATGCTCATAGTATCACCTTAACTGTACTTGAGATCAAAAAAGGATTGTACTTTATATGAGCCAGAAAATGAGGGTATTTACACCCTCCGTAGAAACTACTCATCAAGCCCTACATCTTCACATAGATCCCCAGGGCTCTTCTTAGAAAATATTTTAATGAGCCACTCTTCCTCATGACATCAGGAAACAAGTGGTCAGCCCTCCCATAAAGAAGGGGAGCTCACACTGCCCAACTGAGCATAGGTTTTGGTGATTCTGACCAGTTCTTACCAAAAGGTTCCAGGACCCAGAGTAAGAGACCAAATGGAGGTCCACATATTTAAAAGTTATAAATCAAACTAACGAACCATTCATTACATAAAAGATGTCCTATCCTCCTACCATGAAAAATATATCTTTATAAACATCCAGAAGGCCCAGTTTGGACTTAGAAGTTTTCAGACAGTTTAGATTTCCACAGTGGTATGGAGAGAGTCAGCAGTGGGGCACAGGTGCTTTAACCCACTCAGGGTCATTTAGACAGAATTCTGGAGTTTCTAGTACCTAGAACATAGGTACTAGAAGGGGCAGATGGGGAAGAGGCCTGGACTCAAAGTGGATCCATCCCTTGACCTCTTGACTCCTTGATCCCTGAGAATAGGTGTAGCTGGAGAGAACCAGAGCTGAACCCTCCAAACTGCAGGGACCAGAGCAGTGGTCTCTTGCCTGAGATCTAGGAACAGAACTGGAAGGGAATTCCTCTGCATAGTAGGAGAGTATTTTGAAACCTATGCAGAAATTTGGGAAAGAACAGAGCAGATAAAAGAGGGAAGTCAAAGAGAACAATCAGAAGATAGAAAGAGTGTGAGACAAGGTGAGGTCTCTGAAACTTCACAGTAATGGAATGGCCAAAACCTTTTAAGAAAAAAATGCTTACTGTAATTTTGAATTGTTAAAAAGGCAGTGACCATGGGGTCAGGAATCTACAGAGCAAGGCAAAGTATCCTCTTTTAAGCAATAATCAGGGAGGAACAAACTGCATTCTAGAGAAATGTATGAATGCAAGAGGAACAAGTTGTATGAAGCAGGTTTTGTGGCAGAAACAGAAGGTTTCCCTGATAGTTTACCCAGAGATTTGAATTTTTCTAGAGCCCATACCTTCACCTAGGGGAGAAAGAAGGATATACAGGTTCAGGCATTCAGAAAATCTGGGACTATCAATAATTACAGGCCAATGACAAATGAGGAGAATCCTATATTTCTAACTTTTATATTGCTCCTTGATTTTTAAATGAGTAAAAATGTACCTTGTGACAAATCCAATAGTAAGAAAACAGTATACAAGGAAAAGAAAGTCTCCCTTCTGCTTCTCTTTCCAGCCACTCATTTTCCCTCTCTGGAATAATTATTGTTGTCAGATTCTAATAATCCCTTTCAGAGATAGTATATAAATTTCAAGTATATTTATATTTCCTCCCACAATTACAGCAACTCTATATACTTTTCTGTACCTGTGTTTACACCTAACAATATATCTTTGTGATCCTTCCACCAGTGTATATATAGTGTTGCCTCATTATTTTTAATGGATTGCATAGATTCTATTGAATAGGTGTAACTTGGTTTGCTTTAAAAATCATCTAGATATAAATTTAGGCATATAAGTTTATATTTGTGCCATATACCTGTAGGATAAAATCCTAGGTGTGGAATTTCTGGGTCTATATTGATAGATATTGCTAAACTATATTTCATAGAAGTTATGTAGATTAGATTATTATTCAGCAAACATTCACTTCTCTCCACAAGCCCTTGTGGTCACAGACAATTGCCTGCCCCACTGACTTCAATCTTGACCATATGACTTGCTTGAACTAATGGGACGTGATCAGAAGTTATAGTGCCATTTGTGGACTGAGGCCTTACAAAGCATGGCATAATTCCTTTGCAGTCTTCTAATCTTCCACTGAAAGTTAGGAGGAGGAGAGAGCAATCCTACTTTCATTTCTTAATCTTCAGACCTATGTTTTCTAGATTTTAGAGACATAGAATCATATATCAGCCATTATTTCAGCATTTATAATGCATTCTGGAAAGGTATTCTGTAGTGGTGTGGTGGGTACTCCTGGTGAAGATAATGACAAAGAAGGCAAACCTATATCTAGATCAGGCACTCATTCTGGTAAGGACAAACTGATACTCACTTTAGGGTGCAGTGGCAGTAGCTATATAGGTCTTCGTGAGAGAAATTCTGTGCCCTTGGGTGCATGCCTAGCCTCCATCCTTGACACCATGCCCAATCTGTTCATCCAACTGCACCAACCCTGGGTTTGATAAAGAGAGAAACCAATGAACATTCATCAGCCTACTTACCTAGTTGTTGAGAGTTCACTCTGCTATGAATATTCTCTGGGTGGGGGCATTATTCTGAGACAGAAAAACCCATATACATTCTCCCCAAACTTCCTTGTCTGGTGTTTTACAATCTTGTTCCTTTCATGTCTCTAATAAACAGCCACGTCATTCACTATTTTTTAGAGGTCTGTGTCTTTTGGCCCTTTAGAGTCACCATAAGTAAAGCTTAGTGATACAGTCAACCATTTTCAGCTAGCAACAGTACTATTCAGCTATAAGAAACAATGCTGATATAGCACCTCTTGTATTTTCTTGTATTTTCTCATTCTACTAAGTGAAATATCCAAAAAATGGAAAAATAAGCACCCCATGTACTCACCAGCAAATTGGTTTCACTGATCAACACCTAAGTGGACATATAGGAATAACATTTATTGGGTGTTGGGCAGATGGGAGGGGGCAGGAGGCGATGGGTATATACATACATAATGAGTGCTATGCACACCATCTGGGGGATGGGCACGCTTGAAGCTGTGACTCGGGGGGTGGGGCAAGGGCAACATACGCAACCTAAACATTTTTACCCCCATAATATGCTGAAATAAAAAAAAATCAAAACTCATCTGAAATCCAGAATTCTTTCCTCTTGCATCAATGGTCATAAGAAATCTCCAATATCACCATAAGTTTATAAAAGTTGATAGAGAGACATCTGTGTAATAAAGGTAGATTATATGTAAGCCTGGGTCTTATGTTCATGAAATTTATTTATGTCTTCTAGATTTACTCATGGCCAACTTGAATATATCATTGTTACCAAACAATGGACTGCTGAGGTCCTGCTAAACTTTGTAAGTTTCTGGATTTAATAACCTAGCTTTATAAAGGGGCATCCAAGCCACTTAGTCACTTTGTGTCTCATGATTAGGTGCTCCCTTTCTATGCGGGCTCAGTAGCCCTCAAGTAACTGCAGAAGGAATGGTCTATGCTACAACTCTCTTTGGGATTTTGCCAAAGACCAAACAGCATCACTATCCACTGAGGCTCCCAGCACCATAGATACATTGATAGATAGATAGATAGATGACAGAAAGATAGATCAATGATAGATAGACAGACTACTTCAAAAACCTGAAGATGTCCAATAAGAGCTGCTCCTTTTTTGTAGTAGAAAAAAGTGTCAAAGTATAAACAATTTGTCTTTTGCCTTGAAAAGGCTGTCTCAGCATCTAGACTACTAGACTCTAAAACTTCACTGATGTGGCAGATCCTTGAATTTTTATGGGCTTAAATCCCACCTTCTGGCATGTATATTTTATTGGGGCATCTAGTATACCTGTCTGTTCCTTCTCATCATGTTCAGTTAGTGTGCTGTCATAAACACACATTGTACTGATGTTCCAGTACAATGTGTGTGGAACATGAAGATAATTGACATCCCAGTGGACAGAGAGGAAGAGAGTTAGCGTATTCCTGGGGCAGGCCAGGAACTGAATGCTGCTATCTCGTTATGCAAAGACAAGATGCTTCTTATTTTCCCTATTGATGGAGAACAAGCAGATAACACTTGCCAGATCAATGACCACATATGAAGTGCCAGAGGCTTTAATGATCTGCTCAAATAAAAATCCAACATGGCAGCTGAAATTAAGGATATTAACAGGTTAAATTTATGATTGCCAATCTTCATTGACCATTTGTATCTCATTTTTGGAAGGACTATAACAGTTGATTAAATAATGATATGAAAACCGCTGGCATTTCTTCCCAGAAGATGTTACTGCTTCTGATTTATATCTTGGCAGGGGCAGAATAGTTTCCAGTAGTTTCTGGGACTTCCACTTGGCATTTAATACTGTAATGTCTCTTATTATTCTAGTCAGAAAACCAATATGATTATTCTGACAGCTGCTAGGTATATCAATTCCAAATACACATATTGAAACTAGGGTAAGAATTACAAAATGTGCCCATGGCCGCACTTAGATATGCTAAGAGACAGATTTGCCCAAAACTTTATTTCCAACTTACCTCCATAATTTCTTACTTTAATTGCTAGCTTAGTATGGTGTTTGGGTTTCTCAGGTATTAGTGTCAGATTAAACAGACCTGGAAAATGGCCACAGATCCTATAGGAAAAGAATTGGAGAATGTTTGTTGCATATATTTTCAGAAGTGTTGAAAGGTCTTTCTTTAAGACCTCCAGATTTCTTCAATATCTGGGTGCTGGGTGTGTGAATTTAATTTGAACTGATCTGGACAGGGATCAAAATTTTTCATTGCAGCAGCTTATATGGACTTCGCTTCAACAGTTCCCGAGTTTTAATTACCCAATAACTGCCTTGTTAGTGGTCCGTCTTTCTTAACTTAAGGAATATCATCTTATTAGTCAATATCAAAGGTCTACAATGATCAAGTTTTTCTGATTGCTCCCCTGATCTTTCTGCCCATTAAAGTAATAACATCCAGTTTTTTTCCTACATTTAAATTCTACAATATGATCTGTACCATGTTGTAATTCCATCATTCAATTGATACTATGGAGCTCAGTTTCACAGCAACAAATCCTACCAACTCCAGCTTACAAAGGACAACTACTATGAGTTTCTTAAATAATCTAGCTCCACCCATTTACATACATTTCTTAATGTCTAAGAAGTATCCTTGGGATCCTCTTGGGGAACATAGTAAGGTGGTGAGTTTTCAGGCCTTATACTGTCAATCTATTTTAACATTACTACCTGCCTCTTCCTCAATACTATGTCAAAAATGTTCTTTAATTTCTCCAATAGTAAGGCTATCATCATGTCCAAGCTTCAAGAAGCTATCACAGCAAATTCTGCTGGATAGCCTTGCTGGAACATTGAAAATCAAATGATAGGTGAGTTGCCCGTATCAACAAATTCCCGCCATTCAGTCTTCTTTCTTTAGTTTTAAATTCTTGAAGATCCTCTCCAATATCTATTCAACTGGTTCCTAACCAAATGCATTGACTAAATCTTGCCATTTATTTGGCTTTAAGCCATTTTCTCCTGGATTGTACTAACCTTTTTAGGAGTGCTGAGACCTGACTGATTATCACCCTGAAATCTACAACACATAGCAGGTGATATGATTTGGATGTATCCCCCACAATAATTCATGTGTTGGAAACTTAATTCCTAGTGCTGGGTGGTGTTTAGGTCATGAGTATTCTGCCCTCACAAATGGATTAATGTTGCTATAAAAAGGGCTTGTGGGAGTTGATTCATCCTCTTCTGCAATGTGAGGAATAGGGTCCCTCCCCTCTGCAGCATGCAACATTCAAAGCACCCTCTTAGAAGTAGAGACCATGCTCTTACCAGATACCAGATGGCCGTAACTTGATCTTGGACTTCCCAGCCTCTAGAACTGTGACAATAAATTTTTGCTCTTTATAAACTATCCAGCTTTAGGTATTCTGTTATAGCAGCACAAACAGACTAAAACAGAAGATTCGGAATAGGTTAGGTGTTACCTTGCAAGTCATCTAGCACCAAGAATAGCTTTTTCTCTTTACAAAAGAAGAAGTAGGCAGTTCCTGACAATCTTGTTATTTCAGGCAAATCTAGGGCTCAAATTTTCCAGGCTCATTGACAAATGTGACTCCATCCTAAGCCTCAGAGTTCTGTTTTTCTATCAGGATCCTAGCTTTGACTTTGGAAATAATTGAGATAGGACAATCAATCTCTTTTGCAGTTTTGGCACCCTTGCAATGATATCTTGGGTCTGATTTTTCAGCTGTTTTCCTTAGTATTTCTAAAGTTGGGTATTTCCTTAAAAGTTGTGATAGAAGCTTTCTGGCTTATTGAGTTAGCAGTTGGCTGCCTTCTGCCTATAATTTTTTCAGGTAACATTTCTAAAACATTTAAAATAAATCCAAATAATACACAATTTTTAATTATTGCACCTATATAATATAAGCTCATAGCTATTGCATCTATATAATATAAGCTCCATAGCTATTGTGAATTCCAATATTTACCTTACAGTTGCCCTTAATCCCAATGAGACACTGATTTTAAACATCATCAAATTACTGTATGTATTTGTCTTAGTCTATTTAGACTGCTATAACAAAATACCTTAGACTGGGTAATTTAGAAACAGCAGATATTTGTTGTTCATAGTTTTAGAGGCTGAGAAATCAAAGATCAAGGTGCCAGCATGTCTGGTGTCTGGTGAGGGCTCATTCCTAATAGATGGCACCTTCTATGTGTCTCACATGGTGGGAGTGGAAAACAAGCTCTTTCAGGGCCTCTTTTATAAGAACATTAATCCCATTCATGAGTGTGCAGCCCTCATGAGCTCGTAACCTCCTAAATGACCCATCTCAATGCCACTGCATTGGAAATGAAGTTTCAACATAAGAATTTTGGGAAGACAAAAGCATTCAGACCATAGCAATATTTTAGTTCATGTATATGTTTTCTATTATGATTCATAGATGTGTTGTTTTCTCCCTTGCTTTTATTTTTCAGAATTTTCACAGCTATTGTTTATTTTCAGTCTTTTAAACTTTAGAATTACCCTAGCTAATTCCAAGATGGCCATTTGACTTTTTACTGGGAACAGGGAAAATTTCCATAGTCATAGTTAAAAGTGCCACCTTAATATGTTAAGTATTACTATCAAAGAACAGGGTATGTTCCTCCTCCTTTTTTTTTTTTTTTTTGTTGTATATTACTAAATAAATGAATTTCCAGGTATTTATGGGTGAAGGTGGGTATAGAGGTGTGTGAATTACTGTTGTAAATGATATCTTTTATTTCTTATTGATTTCCATATATTTTGTTCACAGCTACTTTATCTTTTAATTTTTAATGGTTCTCTTAGGTTTTTTCAAGTATACAATAATATCCTATGCAATGATAATGATAATAATATTTTATCATCATTTCTGGTACTTTTGTTCCTTTTCTTGTCTAATTATTTGATCTTGCATCTCCAGAATAATGTAAAATGATATTGGTGACACTCTTGTCTGGACTTTATGCAGAACATTTTTGGTGCTTCTTTTTAAAACATAATAATGGCTTTTGAGAATATATTTATGATGTATTACTTTTGGAAAACATATTATAGAAAACACAGGTAATATGATTTTACATCTGGATTTCCCTTTACATTTTTATGAAACCTCCAACCTAGATATCATATCTATTTTCAGATTCTTAATTTTTATACTTGATACTTTTCTTTTATATAATGTATTAGGCCAAATAGGCACAGAAGACAAACTTTGAAACCTCAACAAGGAAAAAAATGACAAAAGAAATGTACAAATTCTTAAAATTTTCAAGGTCAGATAAAGATGGTGTGAATGAAATAAATTTAAATGGAAAAGAGGTTACATAGTGAGGAAAACTTTTTCAAAAATCTAAAGGGATAGTTGGGACTAATAGAAATACTTTATAGTTATTAATCTTACTGATCAGAATACTTGTAGATAAGATATGTGCAGGTATTATGCCTAAAGAAAATTCATTTTTTAAAAATTATGTTTTTAAGAGGACTTTGAGAACAAGTGAAGAAAAGTAAGAAAGTTTAATGTATCACAAAAAACATCATGTTTGACAACAGGACAATAGATAGATCAGGATAAGAAGATTGTAAAGTGAATGCCCAGGGAGCTGAGGATTGGACTATTGTACACGACAAATATTTTTGAAAGGCTAGGTAACAAACATTATTAAATTTTAGATAAAAATGGAAAAAGAAGAAAAACTAAGTGTGGTTCCACCTGGTCATAAGCACAGTAGAGGAAAATGATGTTTTGTTTTTAATATTGAAGAAATGGAAAAGTGTGAAAGAAGAAAAAGAAGCCAATCAAAACACTGAAATTCAGTTAGATTAAATTGGTGATAACATCAACATAGTAGGATTAACTTTCAAAAGAAAAGAAGGACCTTTCCAGGAATACAGGGAAACTGAGGCTGTGGAAATAGGGAGAAGGGGATCCTAATGTTGATTATGAACTAAGGTGGACAACTAATTCCTGTATACAGCATCAGAAACAGGTAATAAGAAATAGGATGTGAAGTGCCTTGGCTAATATGGAAATGTGCTAGGCACACAGGTCTGAAGGGAAACTTATTAACCTGAAATTGTGCTAAATGAGACATTTAGAGTGAATGAGAGGGGGAAGGAGGTTGAGGAAATCGGCCAAGTTTCAGGCATCTTGGATACATATGGGAAAGGAGAAAGGAGGTAGTTAGGGCTTCATACAAATAGAGATGGATGACAGTGGCATTCAGAATTGGAAAGAAAAATAAATTTTAGAGGATGAGAAACTGGTGTCAATAGAGAAACCGAGAGACAGTGTTTAAAAGAAAGAAGATTTCACTTTTTAAAGTGAGAAAGAGGGGTCCAGAAGAAAAACGTAAGTTATGTAATAAAGAAAGAAGCTGAAGAGGAAAATAATTTGATATGAGGAAGAAGAAATGATTACATGCGAGTCAATTCTGTGGGAACAATGGAGAAATAGAAGCAAAAGTGAAATCGGAGAGCACAATGGATCAAAATCCGTGAAAGGTGCGAAGTTGGGGAATGTGATGCGTCAGCCTGGCTAGGCTAAGGTGACCAGTTGTTTAGTCAAACATCAGTCTAGAAGTTACTATGAAGGTATTTTTCAGATGTGGTCAACTAACCTGTAAGTCAGCAGACTTTAAGGAAAATAGATTATCCTCTGTAATGTAGGTGGGCTTCATCTAATCAGTTGAAAATCTTACAGGAAAAGATTAACGTCTCCCAGAGAGGACCAAATTCTGCCTCTAGACTGCTCTCAGACTCAAGACTGCAACGTTAACTCCCCCTGGAGTTTCTAGCCTGCAGGAAACACACATACACAGGTTACATTACATTGATTCTGTTTCTCTGGAGAATCCTGATTAATTTACAAGGGGAATATTAACAGCAAGGCAGATTGATAGCACTTTTACCAACTTACAGAAACAAAAAACTGATCAACATTTGAAAGATAAAGCAAACTAAAAACTTTAAAATGTTTACTCCATTTATTTTTAGAAGTTAGATGTAGTTAAAGAATTTACACAACTGTAATTATAGAGTGATCCTCTTCTCTATTAGCCTCATTTCCACATTTTTAGTTTACTACCTGAAACACCCCTTTAACTGCTCTCACTCTGGATGGAGCCAACAGGCCTCCGAAAGAGCATGTGTTC
>NW_012153285.1:1434139-1435107 GCF_000956105.1 Propithecus coquereli | reverse complement strand
CTAAGAAGTGGCAAAGAAAGATTTCAGCCTAAATCTTCTGTCTTTCTTAATTACATTTTATCATTCCCAGTGTCAACTCTACGCAAAGTTCTGTGGTAACAGCCCAGGCCAGGGAAACACAGGAAATCATGTGTCCTGAATATACACTATAGGCGCATGCTAATTTTCTAAGCCCTCTGATCAACTTCATGAGGTAAATATAAATGAGGAAAGAGAGGCTTAATAACCTCAAGTAATTTGCCCAAGATCACAGAGCAAGAAAATAGTAAATCCTCTACCCAAGGCCATGAGCACTATAATTTTCACTAAGAAGGGGAAAGCAATGAGGAAACTGGTATTTCCTGAGTACCCGTTGTGTACGAAGTTCTACACCACTAGTTAGGGATATACAGTCCAGTCCTTGTCCTGAGGAGTTCACTTCTGTATAAAGAAACTGTGTCCATATAAAAATAGATAATGATGCAGGTTATATTTTCACACTAAAAATAAATCTAATTAGTCATTTACTACAAAATTATTTTACAGACAGGAAAACTCAGTTTAATGTTCAATTGGGTCACAAAAATAGATAAGAACTGAAAAAGGATGGCCAATATCTTGATAACCAGAACTTTTGACTTTTCATCCACTCATATCTCCCGTCACCTGCTTCCTTGTCCCAGTGGAATGTTACTGTTTAGTAAAGTTTAGGAGTTTGGATGAGGGAGAAAGTACTGTATCTGAAATAGTGACTCAATATGTATTTAAAGTTGTATTCAGAAGATTGTTTTTTATATCAGCCAATTCATCAGGAGAAGAAACAAGGATTGGATTTATTTAAAAGCAAATAGGAAAATACAAGCATTTGTTTCACAATTGTGCAGATGCTATTGGCTTTGCTGCACTGCCGTGTCCATGCCAGTTGACATCCAATACAATTTGTAATACGCACAGAGATAGAATAACCATATATTATTTGCACAAATTTA
>NW_012153285.1:1418232-1421587 GCF_000956105.1 Propithecus coquereli | reverse complement strand
CTTCCATTCTGGGAAAGGAATACAAACAATAAAACACAATCATAATCAAAATAAGTAAACAAATTGTGCCATATAATAGATGGTGAAAATTATTATGGGAAAATAAAAAAAATAGAGCAGTAGAAGGGAAATGGAGAATATGTGTAGAAAAGGGGTAGTTTGCTATATTAAAGCAGGTGCTCA
The DNA here is from genome assembly GCF_000956105.1 of Propithecus coquereli. NCBI lineage: Eukaryota > Metazoa > Chordata > Mammalia > Primates > Indriidae > Propithecus > Propithecus coquereli. The sequence continues at coordinate 1,421,404 of NW_012153285.1, read as the reverse complement.
GTCTAAGCCTCATTGACAAAGCGGGATTTGAGAAGAGATTTGAAAGAGAGAAAGTTAATAAGATATCCCTTCCTACAGAGACAGCTGTTAGAGCAAAGGTCACGGACATGACTGGCCATGTCTTGTGGTGAGCAAGGAGGGGAGCAGTAGGCAATGAACATGGAAAAACATGAGTTGGGACCAGATATCGTGGGGCCTCATAAACTATTACAAAAATCATGGCTTTCGCTTTGATAGCAGGAGCCATCAGTGAGCCCAAGGGTGATAGCACCTGGCTTATGTGTCAGGATTATTCTGACTGCTGTCCTGAGGATGAATTGTAGCAGGGCAAAAGTAGATGCAGCAACATTGACAAGGCTCCTGCAATAATCCAGGCAAGAGATGATGTGGCCTAAGAAGTAGCAGTGGAGGTGTTGAGAAGTGGCCAGATTCTACACTTAATGTTCTTCCTTTACATCTTACATATATTTGTATCAAAGCACTTTTCAAAATTTTTCTCATTCTTTACATCAATTTCTATGTGCCCCCCCCAATCAGTCTATCAGGAAAGTGACTTAAGCATATCCATTTCTATGACCTAGCTTAATTCCTGGCACATTAAAATATCTCAAGAAGTATTTAATCAGTATCTGGATATCTTGATAAATGAATAAAAGAATGAATGAGTCAGTCAACCAAGGAATAAATGATTTAAAGAGTAAATATTTTTTCCAAAAGGTAAAAAAATTAAAATTTAGCTTTAAATAACAGGGATATAAGACAGAAATACAATGATGAATTGTCACCAGAAATAAGTTAATCATAATTAGCACATGAAAACAAAAAATGTGGTTTATGTTTGTTGCTGTTTGTCTATTTTTTGTGACTTTACTCTTTCTCCTATATAAGTCGCTTCTTTTTCTCTCTTAATCACTTTATTCTATCTGTCTTACTCATTCCTATGTTCCAGCATTTTCTCCTCATTTTATCATCAGTTTGGGAATTAACAGGGAATAGAAATTATAACTTGTCATGGTTCATACAACTCTACCGATTAAGTTGTACCACGTCCTAAAACCACAGAATGATGTGTATGTCTACTAAGGAAAAAATAATAATTATTTTCCTCTGATATATTCACTCGTTAAAAAAAAAAGACATTGTTTTCCGAAAAAGACATATGAACTCACTCCTGTAACTACCACCTCTAAAGGTAACATCTTTCATGCTGTACCATGAGCCTTATGACTTGCATTTGGCAAACTGTGTTGTAGAAATCAGTTTTCTCAAATATTTTTGAACATGCTAAATATCTCCCCAATCCACCCCTCAACAAAAGACTCAATCTATAGAAGTAGGATCTAAGCGTTCTTTTTTCAGAAGATTGTCTGAAACTATATATGTCTCAATAACTATAGATTTGCCAAATGTGAATCACCGTAGGACCATTCTTTTCAGGATTTTTGCTGCCTTGAGTTCTGTCTGTAACTTATTGATGTATTTGTGAGGTAATACATAGAAAATTTATAGAACTATTACATTCATTTCCAAAGCATTTAATACTCTTTTTTTCCATTAAAAACAGGCAATCCCAAAATGAGTTCGATTACCAGGATAAGAGAAAAGCAATTGGATTTTAGTTATTTTTAAAGGGCATTCGAAGAAAAATTATACTTGTTTTTTCCTTCTGCATAGAGAGGAACAGACTTCTATAAAGACTGATTAGCCCATCTAAGGCTTTACACTAGATTGAGGTGCAAACTATTCATTTTGCTACATTTCAGTAGAGTATCATTAAAACTGGGTGTTTTACTCTTTCTCTTTGTGAACCATGGATTCCCAGAAGGGAGTGTGATTCTGTGGCAGGGTCTGAATTGAAAGAAACAGGAAAACTAGAGCTAAAATGGTTCTGCTACAACATTCTCTAGCTCCTTTTATTAGCTGTTCAGTTTTAGATTTCTATCCACAGTAAACACAGTTATTGCCTCCAGGATCTGGATTGTTGTTGTAGCAAGGTAGTTCTCTGGGGTAATTGCATAAATTCCTTTCTGTGAAGAACATGGAGAAAGTCTAGATGAAATGCTTTCTTTAGTATATTGCTGGTCCCTAGTTTGAAACAAAGGAGAAAATCAGCATCACTTGTCATCCAGTTTCTCTGATGCAAAGCCATTTTATTATTATTATTTTTTTAACTTGCAGTATGAGTCACCAGAGGCTCTTAGACAAAGAGTCAAAGATCTTAGTTCTGATCTCATCTCTGCTACATACAGGTTTTGTTGCTTTACACAAAGTCCCTTTACCTTTGCCTGCCAGTTTCTTCATATATAAGGCTGTAATCAGAGCACTAACCCAGTCTACTTTTGAAGGTTAATATGTTAACCAAATAAAATTATTTGTGCGAAAGGGCTTTGAGAAGGTATAGGAAACTAACATAACCCATTTCTGTAATTTGAAGTAATGTTATGTTCACATAAATTTTGTCTTTCAATCAATACCTTGAGCACCCACATACTTTATCAGTAAAAAATGCTTTTGATTACAAGTATCAATATGCAAGTAACAGCTGTTTATACCATAGAGGCATTTATTGTCCAGTTAAAATGAAGTCGTGGGTTCAGTAAAGGTCAGAGACTTTCTTTCCATTCTGAATTATTCTTAAGAGGATAGACTTTTTCACCCACATGCATGTTACTATCTCCTTTTTCCCAATAGTAAAATGAGTTTTTAAGCTCCAGAAATCATCATGTACACATATGAAACTGGGAAAGGGAGCATTAGCTAGGGGAAGAGAGCCAGCTCTATCTACTTGTACCTTACCATTTCATCTAAAAATTATATTTTTGAAAAACTCCCATTAGATTTTACACGTCATCATCCAGAACTAGATTATGTGCCTGCCCCTGCAGTGAAGAAGAGGTAACTGTACAGTTTATTAAGATTTGAAGGCTGCAAGAAATAAAGGGGTAAGGAATGGCTTTGAGATAACCAACCAGTCGTGTCTGCTACATCTAAACCACAGAAAGTTCAGTATGTATCCTTGAGAACACAACCTCAGACTCTACAGTTTCTGCTGTTGATTCACATTCTTACATGATTCTATATTTTTTTGTTGTTTGTTTAAACAACTACAACAAGATGACTTTAGTGTTCTAAGTCCCTTTCCAAGTCTTATTTGGGGCATGAAGTTATAAAT
>NW_012153285.1:1411085-1413897 GCF_000956105.1 Propithecus coquereli | reverse complement strand
CTATAATAAAGACATCTGTACTTGAATGTTTATAGCAGCACAATTCATAATTGCAAAGATGTGGAAACAATCCAAGTGCCCATGAATATATGAGTGGATTAATAAAACGTGGTATATGTATACCATGGAGTTCTATTCAGCCACAAAAAACAATGGTGATCCAGCACCTCTTGTATTATCCTGGATAGAGCTGGAGTTCATTGTACTAAGTGAAGTATCCCAAGAGTGGAAAAACAAGCACCACATGTACTCACCAACAAATTAGTATTAACTGATCAACACTTAACAGCACATACAGTAGTAACATTCGTCGGGTGTCTGATACATGGGAGGGGAGGAGAGGATGGGTATATATATACCTAATGGGTGCAGTGCACACCGTCTGAGGGATGGACGCACTTGAAGCTCTGAGTTGGGTGGGGCAAAGGCAATATATGTAACTTGAACATTTTTACTCCCGTAATATGCTGAAATTAAAAAATATTAAAAAAGACATTGCAAGGAAAGAAAGATATGAGATTTTTCTGTGAAGCATCACCTTTACTAACTGTGATAAGTAGTCTCCACAGATGATCTTTCCTACCCATGAACCACACCCTCCTGTGGGCTGCTCTTAATATCTCTTAATCAGTGAAATGTGGTAGGATTGATGATGTGTGACTCCCAGCAGTGAATCATAAGATATCAAGGCTCCACCTGATATCGAAACACTTGCTCTGGGGAAGCCAGCCAGCATGTAAGTAGCTCTACCACAGTGAGACTGCCATGTTGCAAGGAGGCCCAAGCTTATCCTGCTGAAAGGCCACATGTAAATCAAGACACCCAGCTAGCTCCCAACTCTTTCAGCTACATCAGCTGAGGACCAGCCTTGAGAGTGAAGAGGCCGTTATGGATATCTACCCCAAATGGGCTTTCTAGATGACTCTTGCTGCAGCTGCCATCTTACTGCATTTATATAAGAGAGCTGAGCCTAACCACCCTACTGTGAGAGATAAAACATTATTGTTGTAAGCAACTAAGATTTGGGGGTGGCTTATTACATAGCAATAGGTAAGCAAATGCTAACTACATTTTAATCTAAGTTCTCCATTAAAATCTTCATCTATCACATTGATACAGTTTTCCTCTCATATATTGATTTTCTTCCTTTTATTTTTTTTTCCACTAATGATAAGCTTCAAATTTTGAAAGATACTTGAAAAGGTCCCCTGTTGGGCAGTAAGTATCCTGTACAAAGACATTAAAAAGTCTGGCATCTAATCCACATTTTACACAGTGGTCGACTTTCTAACGACTGGAAGCAAGTCATACATTTTCTGAACCCTGAATAGAGTTCATGTAATTGGAGCAGAATTTATTGCAATGAAGTACTTAATAGTGCCAAGAAACAACAAAACTAGGAACTTGAAAAACTGTAGATTCTACTGTGAAAGATAGTTTTCTGTAAGAAAATTTTAAGTTTTCTACACATTCCAGAATTTTTTATGATTTACTTGATACCCATCAAACTTATATCAGCCATCTCTTCATTTAAAAAATGTTAAGAAAAAAATGACCTTATGTTTATCTCAAATGTTAATGTCACATTTAATTACATAGATAAGAAGTTATATCTGATTCTATGCTTAATATTAAAAATTCTTATCTAAGTAATGGTGATAAGAAAAAACAGCATATTTTTCTAGGACTATATTGTACACATTTAATTAAGACCAACTCTTCTAAGCCCTGTCCTCCCTTGCTCGCCCCATACCCCTCAGGAAATAGAGGGAAGGTGATGTCTGTGAAGAATGGTCAGTTTGACATTAGAGAGAATGGAGAATTGCATTATTTTCAAACAAACAAATGAGTAAAAAGAGTGCCCAGAAGAGGGCAAGAGTAGGATTTCGAAGCTAAAGAAAATGCCTAGAATTTCCCCTGGGCCTCGTTTCCTAGATTTTTAAGACTCCCCTCACTTTGTCATCATGAATTTCTTAGGGAAGTAATAAAAGTATCTAGACCTCAAAATATAAGCTATTTTGGTATAATGAAGCAAGCATGGGTTTGAATTTTGAGTAACATTATCAACCGGATAGGAATGACAGGGGTAGGGATTCCTTTCAGGCACACCCCATCTTAGCAGTACAGGGTCTCTAATAATACTGAATGCTGCTGACCACTCCTGCAAGCGATGCTTTCTCAATTCAGACTGGAGAAGCAGGTGAGAAGTCCCTCAGACCACAGAGACAAATCCTATCCTTTTTCTTCTCTCATTACCATGCCCAACCTGCTATGGGAAGATTGTAGTGCTGCCCATCTTGCCTCCCACTCTGGGAAGAGTGGTGGATGGTGGAGGCAATATGTAAATATGAGCCAAGCATGTGGTTCAGCCTGAAAGAGTGTGGTCCTTGTCACCAGCCACAGCCAAAAATAAAATAACCTGAAACATTTCTTACTAGGTAGCTGGGTAACTTCTCTACTATCTTCAGTACACAAAAATCCTTCTTCAGATGGGATCCAGCCCAATACCGAACATCCACATTGTACTCACTACAGTGGGAAAAATCCACTTCTCTCCACATTGCCCCATACTAGTGGATGACTGCCAACCACCATCACATCTTTCAGAACGAGTTGCAGAAGGTAGGTGAAACACCTAAATTATAATTGAAAAGAGAAATATATGTGGAGGATGAGCTTCATTACCAAATTCACATAAATATTTAATCGATTTTTGACATGTGGAAAGAAAAGGAAATAAATGGTCCTTAAAAATCAAAACTAAAATATAAAATTTCATTCAACAGTTTTTCCCAGGATTTTTTTTTTTTTT
>NW_012153285.1:1394463-1409251 GCF_000956105.1 Propithecus coquereli | reverse complement strand
AAAAAAAAAAAAAAATTACATTTGGCATCAATTTACTTTTAACATATGTGTTTGTGTATGTGTGTGCATCACAGCCAAATATTTTAAAGTGAATGAAGATAAAACTGTGCTGTTAACTTTAGGAAAAGAAGCATCCTCCTTCTCATTTATTTTCCTACTTCTCTCTACCGTTATTGAAAAATAGTGACGATCTCATTAGCTGGTACATTTTATTGGCCATTGTGCCTGATCAAATATTGAATGCATCTAGCTAAGCTAAGGAAAGACATACATCACTTCTGACCATATTGTATCCAAAACATTTATTACATAACCCAAGTTGGGTGCTAGGGGAACTGAGAAATGTAGTTCTTGGCTGAACATCTTTTTTTTTTCATTTATTTAGCAATAGCCCTTCACCATTGAAGGGTAGTACAAAACTTTGACATACAAATAGTACATCTCTATTCACAACTGGCATGGGTAGATCAGGTTGGCCAACCAAAATTCAAGATTTTTTTTCTTTTTTTTCTCTTTTCTGCTTTCTCTATCAGCTTTTTTCTCCAGACACACTGATATCTGGGTCTATGTCTAGTAGTAGTGACAATGTGAGTCTAAACTGTGATCTGTGTGGGGGCCCATTAACTTCTTTTTGCCTGGGGAATGTTATCATGTTGTTTCATAACTTGCTTAACTGACAACATTCATTTTTTAGAAATATAGTTTTGTTTTCTAAATTTTGGAACTTTGGAAACATAGGCACGTTCACTCTGGAAAGTTATGAATTAAATAAACCAACACCCAAGATTCTAAACATGCTGTTTCAAATCCAGGGGAGGGGAGCCAAGGATATTCCAGAATTCTGGAATAAGGCCGCTCTGGTTGTGTTTGATGTGAGCAAGAAGTAAAGAGAGAGGGGACACTTGATGACTTTAATGTTTCTAGGAAAATAGAGTAGACGGGGTTATATTTTGGACTTATTTTGTTTGGGCTTCATTATTAGCATTTTTACGATTATCTGTAGCAGAAAAAATAGAAGAGTCCCCTTGGGGGAGCTCTACTTTATGGGGCTTTAAATTATTTGAAACAACATGGAATTGACTTAACAATGGGAGAAGATTCATATTATTGAATGCCTGTTATAATGTGCACATAGAATTAATTGGGATATATATATGTTACATAACATTATCCAGAAAACTATATTGGGCCATATTGCTGAGCACAATTTCAAATGGGAAAATGAATGGGAGGAAGTTAGAGCTAGTGATAACTTTTTTTGGCTAATCAAGATAGTGTGACTTTAGAGTAACCATAATTAATATCCTGTCTTTACCCATTTTAGTAGCTTTAGGGGGCTTTGAGGAACTGAAAAATCCATCTCACTGGACCCAGGAGCAGCACAGAGGTAGTATTACGATCAAACAGATAAATATGCAAACTAGACTTTATATGTGTGTGTGTGTGTGTGTGTGTGTGTGTGTGTGTGTGTATACACATATGCATTTCTTATAGTTTATATGAAATAGAGAGACACAGAGATACATATGCATATATACATATATATTATATATTCTTTTTCAAATATTGAGTGATAAAAAGTCAGAGAATAAAAGTCCATAGAACTAACACGGGTATCATTAATTGCTTTGCTATGCATGTGCCTGGCAGTCATGTGACCCTCTGAAGGACCATTGTGAGCAGTCTGTCCCCAACAACTGGCACAGGTAATGTTACAGAAAAATAACGCACAAGCAGTTGCCTCATATGGTCAGGTGGAAGACGGCAAACTTTCTAGCAGTGGAATGGAATTGGGAGGACCCGGGAATTCAGTAGAGTCTTTTTCCTTCTATATTAAGCAGCTGAGTTTCCTAGTGTGTTTTAGAAATTAAATAAAACAATAAATCTCATAATCTGTGACAGACTCTATCACAGCAGTGTGTGAAGTTCATAAATTCCAGCTTCTGTCTGTGCAGCCTTTTTACCTGAGAGACAATATAACATGCTGCTTAAGAGAACTCTGAGTCAGACACAGACTTTAATCTGGACTCCATCACTCAGGTAATTGCTATGACCTATATGAGCCTGCTTCTTTAGTAGTAAAAGGATAAAATGTATCTGCTTCACATGGCTGCTCTACTGATTGCATTAATGAGTTAAGAAATACAAAGTAAAGATTTGCTCAATGAAAGTCAGTAATTATTGCATTGTTAATCATTGTAAGATAATCAAGTTATCAGCCTGCATCTTACCCACATCTCCTATTTCTTCCAAGCACAGAAATACGGTGATACGCTTCAAGGCAAAAGTAATGGAGAACCAACTGATAAGTTTTTAATGCTTACATTTATTCATTTGTATGCTGAAAGTCAACATTAGGTTTCTGGGACAGAGATCAGAGTTGTTATAACTTAGAACCACACCAGTTTCCAATGCTTGGTACTCCCCAGGTGAAAGAATGAGGGCCAGAGTCAGGCCTGCATATACAGGGGTCAGCTCTGCAGGAGAAAAACCCTGAAATTAAACCTGGGGTTTTGTAGGTTACATGCTGCCCCTTCTTCTCCTGAGAGAGGGAGTAAGACCTTTCTTCTCTAGCCATTTGCATTCTATTGCACTGTAAATAACTGGCTGTTGGGCTGCAGGTCTCACTTGCCTTTGAAATGTAAATATGGAGGGATGGCTCCAACTCTCTACAGGGTCTCTAACTTTTCAATCACCCTGTAACTTCCAAGCCTCCTCCTTTAACCTAGTTGCTAGCAACATTTTCCAGTATTATAGGTGTTCCATTTCTCACCAGTTAATCTATACATTTAACGTAATGTCAAACAAAATATCAAAGGATATTATGAATTGTCAGATGATTATAAAGATTACCTAGGAAAAACAAGCAAGTATGAATAATGAATAGCACCCTATCCACACCCCCAAAAAAAGGTTTGAAAAGGAAAGAGAACAAGGAGAGTCCTGCCTGCCAGACACAAAATCACATTATAAAGGTACAGTGATTAAAACAATGTAATACTAAATACAAAAATACAACCCATGTTGGGAAGGAAATCACTTTTATCCTAATAAAGGAAATGAAAACTAAAAAACAAATAAACAAACTAACAAACCTATACAGAAACACTAAAAGATTCACTTCCTGACTATAATGATTTCTTTTTGAAATAGCTAGCCACTCACAGAATAATCTAAAATTCATCCCTTCCACTTTATCAACATTGCTTTTTCTGAAATTGAGCCAATGAGCACTTTTCTATCCTCGTCTACTTGGTTTCAGAGTTGTCCTCCAGGTATCACAAGCTCAACATGCCTAATTCCTAAAGTCATAGACTATTTTCCCAAATCTACTATTTATTCAGCATCATCTTCTTTAGTAAATGATGTCATAGTCCATCCAGGTGCTCAAACCAGAAACCTGGGTGCTACATTGACACCAACATCTTCCTCACCGCCAGTGAAACACCTGTTCCTGTCGCTTGCAGCCATTTCTCCACATCTTCATTAAAGCCACTAATGTCTCTACATGACTATTAAAATAACATCCCAGTGGCCCATTATTTTTAATCCCTATTCCTGAATCCAGTCTTCAATCCAAGTGATCTTCAAAAAACGTAAGTTTAGATTTGTCAGCCCCTTACTTAAAACACTTCATAGCCTCCTGTTGCCTTCAGGAGTTTTTTTCATTGTCAGATGCATGAGTGTAGCTCCTCAAGATCTAAAGAGAATTGAGATACACAACATTTCATCACCTTTCTTGAATTTTGTGCCCCAGTCTCTTCATTTGTTCACCTTGCTCTGCACCACCAGCCTCTTGTTTGGATTTTACAAGCACATTCCTCCCGACAACCTTTGAGGGGCAATACAGCATGGTAATTAAAAGCAGAAGTTCCTGAAGCTGACTTCCTGAATTTAAATTTGCCTCTCTACTGTTCATGTGACAGATTAATTGAACCTTCCTATGCCACAGTTTCCTCACTTGGAAATGAAGATAACACTATACTTAAGTCATAAGTTCTCTGTGATGAATAAGTAAATTAGCACATGCAAAGCATTCAGAATAGATTTTGGCACATAGTAAATTATATAATAACTGTCAGCTATTTTGCTCATTACCATATCTTACAAACAGATGTGTTTTGTTTGGAATGTAGTATTTCAAAATATTATATATATGGAGTATATATAAAAGATATATATATATAGTTTAATAAGTATAAAATGTCTGATTTCCTTAAGTACTAAGTTTGACAGTTGATATCTCTGACATTTCACTTTGACAGTTCTTGTTTTATTTTTATTGTGAAGGTACATCCTCAGTCGTTCAAACACATGTTTTGGTTTGTGATTATCGTTCAAAAATATTTTAGAGAAATTTTTGTGAAACCATAGATAAATTTAAAAAATCATATTATTTTCTAATATGAGTTCTGTCATGGAACCAATGCAGCACAGACAGCTTGAAATATTAACAAAGTGTTTGGGAAGGATGTGACTAATGGACACACAGTATGTCAATAGTTTGAGAAGTTCCATTCTGGTGATTTTAATCTTGAAAAAGAGGCACAGGTGGCTCAGGTGGATGACCTGAGACCAAGGTGGATAATGATGAGCCCAGGGTGGGACTAGAGATGCTTTCCATAAACTAAGACCTGGAATCCAGGGCTTCAGGAGTCTGGTTGGTACTTCGTTTTACTATGGGTGAACTGGTACCCAAGTAGCAAATCAAAGTCCTCTGAGCTCTTTCCTTTTCTTTTCCCAAGTGGAAGAAGAGTCTCCCTGAGCTGCACCACCTGTAGTTGAGGGAGGTGTGACACAGGCACTGGCTTGGCTGTCATCAAAGGTGTTTCACTGGTTCATGTGCACCCCAAGACCAGTGATTCCGAGTCAGCCAAGCTACAGGAATTGCCCAGGGACTGCAGCTTTTTTGGATTGACTGCCTTTTGGGTTTTTTTTCCAGGCTTCGGGTCATGTTTTTCAGTTGGTGGTGGGGCTAGCTGGAACTCAGGTTTCAGGGCAGAGGATTTCCCTGTGGCTGGGCTGGTCTGACTGCTGTTTCCATGGGCACTGGCAGAGTTCTGCCCTGCGATGTGATTCCCTGTTACAGAGTGGGCCTGAGTTCCAATACAAAATCCCATGATCACTTCACTCTCCCTTTTCCAGGCACACAGATTCTCTCTCTTCTCAGTGTGTTGGCACGGCACTGCCAGGGGATGGGGAAGTGTTGGTGTAGGCAATATAAGATTGTGTTTTCTGTCGTATTCCATGCCTCTCTCCTTGATATAATGTTAAAACCAAGTACTGTGATTGCTCATCTGATTTTTGGTTCTTCTGAAGGTGCTTCCTTGCATTCATAGTTTTTGAATTTGGAGTTTGTGTGGAGGGATGATCACTGGAGGTTTCTCTTTGGCCATCTTGCTCCACCCTTCTCTGTGATTTCAATGTCTGTTAAATTTCTGGTTTTGGTCATTTATTCCTTATTTTATTGAATTGTTTATCTGTATTTTATGAAAATGTATTGAGCTTCCTTAAAACAATTATTTAGAATTCTTTGTCAGGCAGTTTTTATATCTCTCTTTTGGGGGGGTTAACTACTGGGAAATTATTGTGTTCTTTCGGTGTTGCTATATCTCGGTTTTTCTTTTTTTTTTTTTTTTTTTTGTTTGTTGTTGCCTTACATTGATGTCTACACATATAAAGAAGTAGGGACTTATTCTCTGAAGACTGGTTTGTCAGCGAAAGCAGTAAATTATCTTCCTTCCAGAGATTCTGAGCAGGCTGTCTGGCATGGTCCAAGAGTGGACTTGCTGCCTGAATCCCTAGGCAGTCTGGCCTGGTGCCTGGGGCAGCAAATGGGTATGCTTGGTGCTGGGTCTGCTGGCTTGTGCCTAAAGCCTAGATCCACTGGTGTTGCCTTATTGACTGGATGTGTGGGGATGAACCTGTAGACTCTGTCCATGTGGGTGAGCCTGGAGCTTAGGTCCACAGGGACTGAACTGGTGATGGGATGGGCCTTAAGCCTGAGTTTGCAGGGGCTGGTTTGGTTCTGGGATAGAACTGGACTTTGGGTCCACTGGAATGGGCCTATCTGAATGTTGACCTGGTACTGAGGCAGGACTTAAGCCTGAATCTGTGGGGGCATGTCTAGATCCTGGGTCCATGAGCTGGCCAGGAAACCAGCTCTGCAGGGGTAGTCTTAGAGACTCAGTCCATGGGCTCTCTAGCACCAGGGTTTAATGGGGTGTGTCTAAATCCTGATTCTGCTGGAGCAGGCCCGGATCCTGCATTCTCTGAAGCCTGGGACCATGGGGCTAGTCTGGAGCCTGGGGATGTCCTGGTGCTGGGGCTGGTGTGGAGCCTGAGTCTGCAGGGTTTGGTCTGGAGACTAGGTTCATGAGCACTGGCCTGGTACCTGGAATTACTGGGGATAGCCTGTAGCCCGGGGCCATGGGGACTAGAATGGAGCCTGTGTCCACTGGTACAGGGCTAGAAGTCGGGTATGAAGGTGCTAGCTTAGAGGTTGGGTCCATGAGGGCTGGCCTGGGCCCTAGGTACACAAAGGTGATTCTGGTGTCTAGGCCTATGGGGGCTGACCCAGTGCTGAAGTCTACTATGGCAAGCCTGGATTCTGGCTTTGCTTGAGTGTGGGGCTACAGGAGCTGTTCTGGGGGTTGTGAGTACAGAGGCCAGTCTGGCACTGGGCAGGCCTTGAGCCTATGTCCACAGTGCCTGCCTGATATTTGAGGCTAGAGGAGCTGGCCTGACACTGGGTGAGCCAGAAGTTGTAGATGGGCCTGGATCTTGTATCCACAGGGGCCAGTCAGGAGGCTAGGTCTGTGGGTGCTGCACTGAGGACCAGGGCTGTGGGTACTGGGGGAAATTCAGAGCCTGGGGCTTTTGAGGTTGGCCTGGAGGTGGAGCATCCCAGGGACTGAGTCTGCCCAGCTTACCTAGAGCCTGGGGCTGTGAGACTCAGCTTGGCACTGGAGAAGGCCTGAAGGCTCAGTTTGTGGGTACTGATCTGGAGTCTGGAGCTATGGGGGCCTGTACAGTGCTGGGTTTTACTGTGGCAGCCTTGGTGTTGGGATACAGGGCAAAGTCCAGTGCTTAATTTTCTCTCTTTTCCCCACAGGAGGGTATCTACCTCCACACTATGCTTCCTTGGGTTGGAGGAAGAGTGTGTGACTGTCCTTCCCACACTCTTCAATGCATGTTTTCTAATTTCTGTGCTATACCCAGGTGCTATAATCTGGCTTCCTTAGATCTTATGAATGTATTTTTGTGCATGGATAGTTGTTCAAACTGATGTTTCTGTGGGAGGATGAGCGCTGGAGATTCCTCTTCCACCATCTTGCTGACATTTTAAATCTACAATTTAAAAATATTTAGAAATATGATATGTAGGTGTCAATTTTTCCTCTTGATCTAGAACCTTCAAATGTTAGGCTCCTCTTATTCTTAAGGCTTGGCCTCTCCAATATAGGTCCTTGGAGTAGTGAGGGGACTTGCTTTCTACTCCCAAAACTTTTCAAAGTTTTTTGCATTTTTATTTCAAAGAAGAGCATTTTGATGCCACCTACAATTTCTGGTATTAGCTTTTAGGTAATCAACTATTTTCACAACATTTTAACGCCGCGAAGACCCAAAACTGAAACACGGGCTATAAAGCTGTATGTACTTTGCTACCTACACAATTTACCATCCTGTTTTCATAACCTGAGGTTAGACTAAGGTTTGTACCCATTTACTTCTCCATTGATCCTTATTTTTCCATCGAACTTAACCCCACAATTAGTCTGCTCCTGCCACTGTAAGAGTAAACCCATATCGGTTTGTGCACAGTTAGTTCCAGTTTCTAGGGCAATGTATGCCACATAAGAAGCCTTCAATAAATGTGTGTTGGCAGACTTGCTAGCAACTCAATGTTTTGCAAGTTTGTATAATAATGAATATGTCTCTACAGCCTAGTAATATGTGAAAGGCTAATATGCAGAACTCTTTATCAAGAATTATATACTTCAACCCTGAAATATCTTCTTAAGTCATTCCATGCAAGCAACGAGTTAAGTATGGAAGAATTTTAAACTCTTGGACCTTCCCCTGCAGTGAGTTTGTTTCACAATGTTATCTTTACTTCAAAACAATTTTGACTTTCCCATACCAAGTGTTTCAGTACCATGTGTTGGTGCACTAAAAAAATCTTCCGTTATTCAAAGACACAATGTGGGGCTGTAGGCCAAATTTACCCTTTCTATATTATCTTTCACTGACTTTAGCTTGATTTATTGTAGCTCAGTCTAATTTCTTACAAATTTGTGATCCATTTTGCATAATTTACATTTTACATACTGAGTTAAAATAAAATCATGTTTCCAAGGAGTCTAATGGGTAGCTAAAATATAGTTGGCTAAATTTGCTGGCATCAATAGCCCAGGAATGCTTGCCCCATCTATGGGGAATAAAGCCTGTGAGTGAATGAATTCCTAAGTGGCCAACCTTCTTTGCAAAGCGCTAACATCATGGTTCTTGCCATTTGTGTCATTAAAGAAAGGAAAGGGCATGACTACATGTTAACATGTTTTAACACTTGTAGCTCAAGAATGGTGCATTCATCTTAAATTTTGTGCCTTCCCAGGATGCTGAGTTATAAAGGATTCTGGGAAGTTCTCTGATATATAAAGAGAAACACGACTACATGCAGACATTGTTCTAATACACATATATAACATATTATATATGCATACATATGTGTCATGTTACATACATTACATGTTATATACATATTAAATATATACACAATTCCATAAACTAAGAACTTATCACACATGAGACAACTGAGTGAAGATGTTGAATTCCTCGCCTAAGTTTACAAATTATTTCAACCAAGGAAAATATTATCCCAAACAACATGATGATGATAATAATAATGATAATGATGATTATCCCTCCCACCATGGGTTTTAAGCTCTGCATCATTCGCATATCAGTAATTTGAACCCAGGTAGCCTAACACCAGAACCTATGTGCTTAAATACCAATCTATACTTTGCCTCTGGCTAAACTGGGAAAAATGTTGTGATCAATTAGCAAAATCTTCTCTCAGCATGGGAGGGAGATTGTTGGCACTCAATCAAATATGGTTGCACCTGTGCTAGTCTTTTAACACTACATTGTGCCCTTATCTTTGAACTGGCATTAGACAACAAGAGCAATAATCCTTGCTAAGGCATGAGGAATAGAGAGAAAGCACTTTAGTTGAGATGGAGATGAAAGAGTTTCAAGTTTTTAAAAATATTTACTGTGCAGAAAACATTAGCTAGTTGTTTTCATAAATGTTTTTCATTCATAATAAATAAGTATTGTTAGTATTTTAAAAATGAAAAACAATGTTCAGAGAGCGTAGGTGACTTCTAAGATTGTATATCTAGTAAGTGATGCAGAGGTATGAGGACATAGATCCTCGTATTCTAAATACATTGCTCTTTTCATTACACAGTGTCTGCCTGTTATCATTAAGTTTATGTCTGGCTATATGGGAAATTTAAAAGTTTGAATAAGGAGAATATACTTACCAAAAAACATAAATTCAATACAACTAAAAGCTCCATAAAATCTTTTCTAAAGAGCGTAACATCTTAATCCCTTAGTGTCTCTAAGCGTGAATCTAAAATAAAGATCCCATGAATTCATTTTCTGTCATTAAACACACACTAACTGTGAGCCTTGTATTTGATAGACGTGCACTAGGATTCTGGAGATTAATTCATTTCAAAGATATTAGACCCTCCCTGCTCTCACAGTTAATAGTGTATTAAGCATCCATTCGAAAAGATTTTTGTACTCCTACTATGTGTCAGACACCATGTAACTACAATGGTGAAAAGTATAAATATGGTTCTTGTCCTGTGGATTACATTCTAGTAGAGAAGACAAATTTTTAAAGCCAAACAGTTAACAAACTATAATTACTATAAAATAATCTCATATGGGATTTTTTTTTGAGAATACATGCAGGGTGCTAAGGAAGAAAATAATTATCTTTTAAGAGTATGGTCAGGTCTCAAAAAAAAAAAAGTATGGTCAGGGATGATTTCTGTGATGAGATAACAGAATAATACAGTATTAATACAAAATACAGGATAAATACAAAAAAAACCCTAATCATGGAAAGCACATTCCAAGAAGAGGGAGCATAGTACCATTTGCCTAATATGTGCTAGACTGTCTAGAAAAGACTTTGGTTGTCCAAAGAGAAGTCTGACCTTGTCTCAGACTCCTGGTAGATAGTCTCCAAACCTTTGGAATTTCCTGAATGATGAGCATCTTTATTATTTATGGTGGGCCCTTCAGACCACACCTGACAGTTTACAGTAATGAAGTGACTCAAGGTGGAGCCTATGGATCACATGATATCAGCTGAACTCCAGGAAGGGGGTGGGGAGAGCTGGAGACTGAGTTGAACCATGTGAGAAATCAACTAATCAATCATGCCTACCTAATGAAGACATGGGATACAAATTTTAGACACCGACCAAAGAGAACTGATTGTTTTCTATACCTAAACCTAATCCTCCCCCAGTCTTTCCCATCTTAATATTGTCTCCGCCATATACTTCAGTGCTCCTACTCCAACTATGGGATTTGTCTTAAGTTTCTCTTTCTGTCACACTCCACATTAGCAAGTCCAGTGGCTCTTGTCTATTATAGCCCTAATCCATCTTTTTGTATTAATATTTATCTCCAAATCACTATCATCTCTCAACCTCATCTACTGTCATGGCTTTGTTACCATTCTAGATGCTTCCACTCTTACAACTCACAATCTATTTCTCAAATAGAAGGCTGAGTAATCTTTTGAAACTTAAATCATGTCATTATCATGCTCAAAACCATCCAGCAGCTTCTCATCATATTTATATTGTACTCACATTAGTTAATAAAGCTTTTAAAATAAAATTTTATTTGGCTCCTAAATACCCTTCCTACTACAAGAAGGTATTTCATTTGTGTTATAGAATTCCTTGCATGCTAGATATACCTGATTGTATTCCTGTGGTATAATTTCACAGATTCCTCTATCCCCACATATTTCTGTTATCTGTTGTTTCTACCAACAGGCTTGGTTTGATTACATTTTTGTTGTTTCGTGTTTGTGTTTTCCCCATAATATTTGGAGGCACAAAATGTGAAGTCATCCCTCTTTTAATGATGTTAACATCGATGTGAACATTTAGGCTAATAATGTTTAAATCTATTAGCCTAAATCTCCATTAAAAAGTTCCATATCAACTTTTCTCCTAATGTTTTAGCATCCACTGGTGATTATAAACCAATTCCATTATTTCATTAGGTAAAAGTCATATTTATTATATGTCAAAGATCAGTCTACATTGGCTTGCTTCAAGGGAATTTTTTTGGTGGGTTTCTAAGAGCGATATATGCAGGCAAGCACTGCAGTGTTTAATTAATAGCCAGCATCCCAGCCCCAGCCTAATGGAATTTTATTCTTTTGTTAATGTAATGGAGTTTGAGTTACTTTTTAATGACCCTGCACAATAGACTCTTCCCATTAGAGAGTAACATTCTTTCTGTATATTATTTTTATGCATCTATAATGCAATTTGTGTTTTGAAAGCACCTTATATTTTTCCTTTCATTATCCAGCTTTTCTTTTGTAATTCTCCTTTCATGCAGGGCAAAATATGAAATGAGATAAGCTAACAAACTAGAAAGTAGCTTATATTAATACTTCAGTTGAGGCACACATAGAAATTCAAGTGAAAGCAACCTTGCAGAAAAATTCCCACTGGTTATATTCTGTGAAGAGAATGAAATATGTTGATATGATAAAGTTTAAGTGAGGAGTAGATAGAATGCTCATGGAGGGTATCTCTCAGGGTAAGGTGCAATTGAGGAAAGACCTGGATTGTGAAGGAGTCGGTCACACAAAGACTAGCAGGATAGCATTCTAGACAGAGAGAAGGGCCAGTGCAAAGAGGATGAAAAAGGAAAGAATTTAGCTTCTTTGAAAATCTGAGGAAAGATCAATGTGGGTATAGCATACTTAGTGAGAAATAGAATTGTATGAAATAAGATCACATGAGTAGGTAAGAGCCATACCATGTAAGTCTTTCAGTGGAGACCACAATAAAGAATTTGAATTTTAATTGATTCATCATGAAAAGTAATTGTGAGGTTTGAGTGTGGTGGTGACATGATCTTATCAAAGATTAACTTAGATTGGTGCTATATACAGAAAGGATCTGATACAGTTGAAGGCTGAGAATGGAATTAGAAGGACCAAGAAGACAATTGCACTAGTCCAAGGAAGAGACAGCAGCCTGGTTTAGGGTAGTAGCAATAGATGTGGAAGAAACAAGGACTGTTTTGAAGTAAAACTGATAGAGATTTCTGAGGGATTAGATAGAGACAGTGCTGAGAAAAGGGAAGAATCAGGGTAAAAGTCTGTCTAAGCAAATGATGAATATTTGTGTCAGTAACTATAATAGCAAAAACTAGAAAAGAAACAGCTTTGTAGTGTCCCAATTTGATCTTGATAACTTTGACATTTCCATTAAACTCAAAAATGAAGTTCTCAATAGATAGATATTTGGCTTTGGTATCCTGGAACTTGGGGGAGAGGCCATAGCTTTAGGGACAAATTTGGAATTCATCACAAGAAAAAAAATAAGAAGACCTAGAAATAGAATATAGCTAGAAAATAACAACTGACAAGGTGTCAACCCTGGGCCACTCCAATATGTAGAGTTACTTAGAAGAAGAAGAAGCAAAGGAACCTGAGAAGGAGCTGTCAGTGAGGGAGAAAATTAGGAAACTATGATATCAACAAAGCTAAGAGAGGAAGTTGAGAGCAGAGTAAGATAAAAGCAGAGGAGGTGAATATTGGCTATGGCAAAGTGGAAGTCATCTGTGACTTTGACATGGGACATTTCATTGAGAAAAGGCACACGTATAAAAATGACATGATCTAAAATGAATCATAAAGTATACTGAGAGAAAAAAAATCTCTTTGAATAGTAGAAATAGATGTTGCACAGAAATAGGGAAAACAGCCCCATTAAAATCCTTGAGAATGAGAGGTAACAGAATGTGGACCCTAAGAGTTGGATTTGCCTCTGTTCAATGTGGGCAATTTTCTTCTATTGTTAAAGAAGAGAAAACAGAAAACTTCAATATAGATGAAAATAAGGTTTGGGTGGTAAGCCATTTGATTTATCCTATTTCATTATAAGTCAAGGACTTCAACTTAGTGTGAAGACCCAGAAAAGAATGTGAGAAGTGTGAGGAGAGTAGGGATGTAATATTAGGTTGGTGCAAAAGTAATTGCAGCTTCAGACCCTCAATTTTAAATCATTATAACTAGGCTCAAGCACATCTTTATAAATCAAAATAGAAACCATTACAATCAACACATTTTTGCCTACAAGAAATAAGTTTGTTTATTCCTATAGCATAAAAACGTGTGCTTCAAGATTTGGTCAACTCTTGGAAAGCATTTTCTGCATCCTCCTGGTTGTGGAAGTGTTTTCTCTGCAAAAAGTTGTGGAGATGCTGAAAGAAGTGGTAGTTGGTTGGCGAGAGGTCAGGTGAATATGGCAGAGGAGGCAAAACTTTGTGGCCCAATTCGTTCAACTTTTGAAGCATTGGTTGTGCAACAGAAGTTGTTGTGGAGAAGAACTGGGTTCTTTCTGTTGACCATTGCCGGCTGCAGGTGTTGCAATTTTCAGTGCATCTCATTGATTTGCTGAGCATATTTCTAAGATGTAATGGTTTCACCGGGATTCAGAAAGCTGTAGTGGATCAGACTGGCAGTGGACCACCAAACAATGACCATGGCCTTGTTTTGGTGCAAGCTTGGCTTTGGGAAGTGCTTTGGAGCTTCTTCTCGGTCCAATCACTGTGCTGGTCATTGCCAGTTGAAAAATCCACTTTTCATTGCACATCACAATCCAATCAAGAAATGGTTCATTGTTGTTGTATACAAGAAGAGAAGATGACACTTCAAAAGGATGATTTTTTGATTTTCAGTCAGCTCATGGGTACCCACTTATCGAGATTTTTCACTTTTCCAATTTGCTTCAAATACCGCGACCATAGAATGGTCAACAATGAGGTCTTCGGCAACTTCTTGTGTAGTTGTAAGAGGATCGGCTTGGATGATTGCTCTGAATTGGTCGTTGTCAACTTCCAATGGCCAGCTATTGTGCTCCTCATCTTCAAGGCTCTCATCTCCTTTGCAAAACTTCTTCAACCACCACTGCATTGTACGTTTGTTAGTAGTTCCTGGGCCAAATGCGTTGTTGATGTTGCCAGTTGTCTCCGCTGCTTTACAACCCATTTTGAACTGGAATAAGAAAAATCATTCAGATTTCCTTTTTGTCTAACACCATTTCCATAGTCTAAAATAAATATAAAATAAACAGCAAGTAATAAGTCATTAGCAAAAAAAAACACAAAATGAGAAATGCACATTAAAATGGTGTATACCATAACCACATTTAAGGATATATTCCAATATTAAATGGCAAATGTTAACAATGCTAAAACTGCAATTA
Organism: Propithecus coquereli; assembly: GCF_000956105.1. Lineage (NCBI taxonomy): Eukaryota > Metazoa > Chordata > Mammalia > Primates > Indriidae > Propithecus > Propithecus coquereli. The sequence continues at coordinate 1,394,693 of NW_012153285.1, read as the reverse complement.
CTTTTGCCATCTATTGCAGCTAGTTGTATTGGAAATGGGGATGTAACCAGGGTGGGGATAGAACTTCAAGTTAATTTCAGTGCCCATATGAGAGATATAACTTGGAATTCAGGGAGGTAGTTGGACATAACAAGAAAAGGTTCAGTCAGGCAATTATTTGGAGGAAAAAAAGGAGTAATGAATGGTATTGAGGGCACTTGCAAAGGATGCTTATGATGCTCCCTATGAAG
>NW_012153285.1:1388849-1391722 GCF_000956105.1 Propithecus coquereli | reverse complement strand
GTAGTCAAGATTTGTTGATATGATAATTAAGAAGGAAGAATGCTATGGTTCTTGCCCTCAAAGAACTTGAAATCTAATTACTTTTGGCAACTCAAAGTTTTCCCCCAAATATCCTTTATTTATTCTTGTGTATGGATCCATCCAATGTTTTTTCTGTCCTTGTATCCTGGCAGTAGCACTCTCTAAATAACATGTAACCAGTAATGAATTATTTTAATAAAATGAAAAAAGCTTACAGTGCAAGTTAAAATTATCATATACAAAAATTCCTAGACAGATCACATCCACTGCATACATTCCATCAACATCTTCAAAGTAAAGAAAGTGAACTATATTAGACCTTCTCAAGACTAGACAGAAATATCAAAAAAGATTAAGAAAATCAATACATCATGTTTACACACTGGCCTACAGTTAGACAGCAGAGGCTTCAAGCTTCAAGCCAAACTTAAAATCAGAATCTCTAATGCCACCTAAACTTCTCAATGAACAGAACTGAAATAATAGACATGAGGCTCTCAGTTACCCAAACACTTTGATTGGTCCTGCCTTGGTGCCCAGATCAGCATTCAAAAGAGATAGAGCCACTAACAGGTTCCTATAGTCCAGTCCATCTTCAAAGGACATAACTGTTTTCCTTTGAGAGAAAAATCATACATACCACATTATCTGAAGAAAACAAATCACCTGGAAACATCCCAGAAATGTCAGGGAAAGGGAGGATGAAGAAAGATTATGAACTTATAAAAACAGCCTGAAGCACGCTCTCTAGTTACAAAATGATGCTCAGAAGGGCTGATGAGTGATGGCAGGACCCTGCGTGTTAATGGTTGCTGCAATCAGACACACAGTGACCCAGATCGTGAGGTATACCTGTGGGGCTGAGGCATCTGTGGGATAATTCCCTCATCAATCCCAGGTGTTTTCAGAGTGTTGCCCTGGACCAGCATTATCAGCACCACCTGGGAATGTATCAGAAAGGGAACTTCTTGGGTGCTTCTACCAAGTGAATGAGAAACTGTAGGTGGAGCTCAGCAATCTGTATTTTAACAAGCCCTCCAAGTAATTCTCATGAACACTCAAATTTGAGATCTATTGATCTATCTAACTCATTCCAATAATTTGCATAGTAATGAAGTTTCTTCTTAGAAAATCCTCCCATAAAAAATAACGTACTTTTTTGATATGCTTTATCTACATATGGCAATAGCCTAATCATAGGGGGGAAATGAAAGAACATTCATGAAAGGCAGCCAGAAAAGAGGCTTTGGCCTCAGTTTTCAAGCTAAGTTGCACAAGCAAACAGTGATGTGACAAGCAAGGGTCAGTGATTAGCAGATTTGGCCACAACTACACACAGCTGCAGGGTCAGAAGCATCATCTTTGTTGGCAAAGAGCTACACAAATAATTCCTTAATTATAATGCCTGTTGCATACCTACACAAAATGAACCACAAGTATTTAACTTGTCATTTTGAAAAGTCATATTGACTACAAAATGTTGACAATAAATCAAATTCTGGGTCAGTTTTCAGCAAAGAACAGTAATAGGGCACCATGGGATGCTTGTTGCTAATAGAGGGGTATTTTATGAGGACCTATTGAGGAAGATTTATATTTTCAAAATTCAGGTTCACAAGACAGCACTTGTTTAGCTGCCATTGTAAATCCATTAGGAATATGCAGACTAGCAGCCAAAGAGACAAACCTGTGACAAAATGACCAACTGAAGCAAAACATATTGAGGTTTAGAGTCTCTGCAATGTTTATTCCACCCCCAAACATTCCCTACCATTGGCTTTGGCTGTGGCTCTCTGCTCCATCATCAGGTGGCTCTGTTCCTGGGGCTCAGTTCAGTCCAGGAGGGACCGAAGCCAAGCTTGTCCTGTCCAATCAGCAGGTGGCTGCTTATCCGACCAGAACAGCTCCATGGGGCAAAGTTCCGCTCCCAGAGATAAGCAGTCCCTTCCATTCTGGGACACAAATTGGCTCTGGAAAAGTAGTGTGTGCAGAGCAAGATTAGAAGGAAAATAGAGAGAGAAGCCAAAGTAGGAACATGGTAGAGAAAAAGGGAAAAAAATGGAAGGACAAAAGGAAATGATAAGGAAGAGTAGTTAGGGAAAGATAAAGCAGACGGCAAGAGGGAAAGCTAAACTATTATCACTCAAACTCAGAAAGATTATACAGTATTTAGAGCATTTGCAAACCATGTATCTCTCCTGCAAACAAACAAGATAAAATATCAATACTCTATATCAATACAATAGCTCACATATATGGAAAAAAATTCCCCTACCCAAATCAATGCAAATTATTTCTTTGTATTGGTTTCTATCAGTCTCTTAATATTTTTTTCTAATAAATGTATAACAAGTCAGGCCTCTGGTTAAGGATATTTTAGCAGTATTGCTCAATTTTGGCAATTAATTTTTAAGCCATATTTTTATAGGTAAAATGTGCCTACAATTAAGATCTGATTTTATTCTCTAAAGTAGTGAGAGTTGAATAAGTTTATTTTTCAAAATCTATTTTTTAGTGAAGAATAGGATGATCAATATAGTTTAGTCTTACTTATAGTTCGAGGGGACATTTCTTATTCCACTTTGACCCATTAAATGGACCCATCACTTTCTTTGACTGCAGATATAACACTGTACTCAGGTGAGTTTATCAGGATTGAACTGGGAAAAAAATTAACATTTAAGTCCAAAGGATTATTTAGAAATTTTCACTTATTTTTAAAAAATATCACAAAACATACATGTAGATGATTTAACAGAGTACAATTAATGTCACTATTTTAAATGCCAATCAATGGTAATCATAATGGATATACTCCAGTTAATCTCAAATGCTTAATCTCAAAAAGATGA
>NW_012153285.1:1385535-1387060 GCF_000956105.1 Propithecus coquereli | reverse complement strand
ATTCCAGAATAAGGCCAGATTTGAGTCCTGAATTTTTAAAAATGTACCTGTAGGTAAATTCAAGACTAGTGGAAAGACGAGGCCACCCAGCAAAAAGACAACCAGGTCATGTGTTCCATTAGCCTTGGGTCCAAACTAAGTCCAAGATCAGGGGAGACAAGTAGTAGGAGAATGTCAAATGTTGAGGTTTTAATAGGTGGGGAAACCCCAGGAGCTTAGCCAATAGGTATGATGGCGATGGGAGGTAAAGTCTAAGAGCTCAGTGGGAGAAACCCTAAAATTCAGGTACAGAAATAAGGCCCCAGGTTATATATTAATACTTAGAACTCATTTAGATTTCTTGTTTTCCATTTCTCACTAGAGCTAATGAGTCATCAAGTTGTATCAATTAGAACTTCTTAAAAACTCCTCTGTATGATCACTGCCCTCATCCTTCCTCTCAATTAATACAGAAGCCTCCCTACAGGTTTCCCTGTCGCCTGCTTTTCCTTCTTCTAATCTGTCCTCTACATAACCGAGAAAGTGACCTTTCTATATTAGGAATTCATTATCTTAAATTCATCCTCATTGCCTTGAGGATGAAATATCAAATACTTGCATGGCTTTTAGGAGCTGGCTATGACTTGACTCTTTCAATTTCCTTACAGCTTTTTGTTCCCAGCCACACGTAAGTGTGTTGGTGTTCCCTACAAAAGCCAGGGTGGCTCAGGGCTAATTAGCTTTGCACATTTCACTGCCTCTGACTCAGTGAAGTGCCCTCCACCCACCTCCATTTCTCCCAGTCAGTTTCTGCTGCTAAACTCATGCTTCACCTCATCTGAGAAGAGTCTTTGCTATCTCAAATCTGCCTTCCCAAGTTGTACTTTTCTTGTGTTTTTTTCATTGTTATGATCAAACCTATAATAACATATTAAGTACTGAACTATATCTGGTGGTTTCTTGGTCAGTCTTCCTCACCATTCTGTGTCAAGGTGTTTTTTCATTTATCAATCGCCATATCCAGCACAGGAATCTTAAGTAGGTTTTAAGTAGGTTTCAACTTGCAATCCAACTCCCAGGTAGTGGCTACCCAAGACGTAGTATTGGGAAAGATCAAGATCATACTACCAAAAGTGGCATGATCGATTAGTGATGTCCATCTTGGACCTTACTTGTAGGAATTGCAGCATGCACATCATACATTTGCTCTCTCTAGTCTAGCACATAATATACCCTCACAGTTTTTGGTGAAAGATTTAATGAAAAAAAATTAAGGAGAGAGGAGCTTAAGAGGGGATAATTAATGGGTACAAAAATACAGACGGAAAGAATAAGATATAGTGTTTGGTAGCACAATAGGGAAATTAAAGTTAACAATAATTTATTGTATATTTTGAAATAACTAAAAGAGTGGAATTAGAATGTTCCTTATACAAAGCTTGAGGTGATGGATATCCCCAATTACCCTAATTTGATCATTATACATTGTGTGCTTATATCAAAATATCACATGTACCCCATAAATATGTGCAATTATTATGTATCT
>NW_012153285.1:1382976-1383781 GCF_000956105.1 Propithecus coquereli | reverse complement strand
TATTTTAGTTGTTTGGCCAATTTATTACTGTTTTTTTTTTTTTTAGTAGAGATGGGGTCTCGCTCTTGCTCAGGCTGGTCTCGAACTTCTGAGCTCAAACAATCCGCCGGCCTCAGCCTCCCCGAGTCTGGGATTACAGGTGCGAGCCACCGCACCCGGACCAGAATCTTAATTATTTTCCTTTGCTTGAGCATGGGAGGAGGCAGAGCCCACCCCAAACAATGAAATCTGAATTTTCCAGATATTTGTTTTGCTAACCTCTTCTAAAATTGGCCAGAAGCTTACAGAGAATCAATCTGAAGGCCAGCATCTGCAACCTCAGAGGCAGTGCAAACTTTCTCTGAATGCAAGGGAAGGGTGCTGCAGTGAGAGACTGTGCAGTGCAGGAGGTGGCCTAGGCCTCAGTCGTGCAGGCCAGGGCTCAGCACTTATGACAGCAGGGTCCTTGCTGAACTGGCTTCATGGTGTTTGCTCTGTCTGCCTTATTATTGATGACTTGGCATTGCTTTAGCCTTCCCAGTGAGACTGTGAATTACTCAATATTCTTTGCATAAATTTCTTTGGTTGCTTTAATAGGGCAAACCAGTTTATGATGCTTGCAGTTAATACTCTGGATTGGCCCACGTATATAGGGTCATAGACGCTTACACAACAATTTTCAACTTTGATTTTGTAATTCTATAGAGTGTTTACAAGTCTTAAACATTAATTAACAAAACAGACTGATCACAGAAAATATCTGTTTTAAAGCATGTAACTATTTAATAGTATATCTAGAGTCCTGAATTGCCTAATACTTTCCTAA
>NW_012153285.1:1375355-1376266 GCF_000956105.1 Propithecus coquereli | reverse complement strand
TTCCAGTCAATTGATCTCCCCAGGGAAAACCAAACCAAAAAAACATGCAAGTAAATTTGAAAGTATGATACTTTTACTTGGATAATTCTAGCTTCCCATGTTTTAAGAGCCTTTGCATTTCCATTGATCATTAGAACATTTGTTTTTATCAAGACTGAGTAATAAAAATTTTCCATGATGATTGACACAGGTTCTGTACTCCCAGGTTTCATGTGTTTGGCTTAAATCTGTTTGAGAGCAACAGTGGTCTAAAATCATAATGGGGGATATCTGTTAAATGGCTTGTTCAAGAATCAGGCAGGCCTTAAGGCAGGACCCAGTGAATTGGAGTGTGCAAGCTAGCTGACATTGTAACTGGAAGTCCTCAACAGAACAGCAAAGTAATCAACAGTCACTGAAAATGGACGGCCCTTTAATTGTCAGCAGTGGTCCCTCTGGATCAGGATTCAAGCACAGTGATACAACACTGCAGGGCAGTCTGCTTTTCTAACTTCAATGCCATGTTCCCAGTCAAAAGGCAGGAGGACTAAATGATAGTCCATTTGACATCTCCTCCCAACCCTTATTTTTTTGTTTTAAAATACCTGTTTTTATAGGAAGTATCTACCGTTTTTGTCTGGGGAGAGTGATGGAATGGAGATTCTCTGGACATGCATAATTCATTCTAACAGCAAAAGTATCCAGGCCCCAAGCTCTTAGTAAATGCATTTGTTCCATATGATAAAATAAAATATTCTTTATCATATCTCCAAGCTAGGTTTATTTCATCTCTGAATCAGAGGAAAAGAGGTACATTAAATAATAATCATGTGCTCAGTTTCAGGATGTTAGAATCTCACTGCAGACCTTTATATGGTAGCCTGTTTACAAAAACAAATCATGGGGAATGAAGTCAGCAAATTAGGCCTTTG
>NW_012153285.1:1374461-1375305 GCF_000956105.1 Propithecus coquereli | reverse complement strand
AAATCTAAGTTTAAAGAATGTCAAATTTCTATTTTTTATTCAAACTGGGGAGAAAGGGACATGTCAAGGCAATGCATACATTTAAATATAAAATTTGAAATGCTTTACTTATTATGTGAAAGCCCAAGAATGAGATAAAACAAATAGTGTATATATTTCCAGATAATTGCCTGACAAAGAAATTATGAAATTGGAAGTTGGAAATCGGCAAAGGATTCTAGAATGTTAGTGGGGAAAGTGAATAAAATTGTACAAATTATTAATCATAAATCAAGCTTAAGTAACTCCCATTAGAAAGACAATTTCAATACTACAGTCTAGTATGTGAGACAAATGAAAAATACCTTTTCTGATTTTAGGATTTCTTGGTGAGGAATGTCATTTGACAACTGGGGGAAACTTGCATTTTTGTGCGGACTTAGCAACAGGAACTAAAAAAGGGCAGGAAACTGAGGGAATGTTATGTCTAGGATGAGAGAAAGAATTTGTAACAGCAACATATCAGATCTAGAGTGATATTCATTTCATGGATATTGAGAAGATTTCAAGTGTAGATGATGAAACTGCATTTTGTATGTAGCAGATACGAGACTCTGCTACATATAAAGACAATGGCAAATTCCAGAAATAAGGCATAGTGGCTAAAAGTGGAAGGTCACAAGCTGAAGAGATGTCAGAAGGAAGTGAGAAATGGACAAATGTCTGACAGGAGAGCCTCAAAGAGTTCCATTTTGAGGTGGTTCTGATGCCCCTTCTCTATGGACAGACCACTCATTCCTGTGCTCTCTCTCAAATAGGCCTTTTTGGTAGTACAGAGGGGTTACAAATGCAACTAAACACCATT
>NW_012153285.1:1371917-1374411 GCF_000956105.1 Propithecus coquereli | reverse complement strand
ATTTTGCTTCAAGTCCAACACAGTCACAGAAGACTTACCAGCTAGCAAAGCTCTGTTTCTTGGTGCTATATATAAATGCAGATGGACCCCTTGAGAGCTTGCCTTGCAATGAACGTTCCTAGAGGTGATTTGGATGGAATTTTTACAGTGAGTTCATTCAACTTTGGGGAATTCATACAATTAACTAATTTAAGCCAACTTTAAATATATCCCATCAAATTCTCTGGTAAGGGCAATGGGATCTTGCTAACAGCAAAAAGCAAGTCTGAAACAGGATATTCTTGGACATTAGGAAAAAAAGTATTCTTTCTCAAACAGAGTGAGTAATGAATAAGACACTGATAATGATTTGTTTAAAGGAAAGAAAAAGAATAAAATTCAAGAAACTATTCAAAAGTCACAGACTTCATACTGAAGACATAATGGTCTATTTTCAGATAAATAGGTTCATTACAATGAAAAAAAGAATAACCTTTTCCCTTCTGAGTTCAAGTCTCTCCAGCAATGGCTGAACTCTTATTCATTAGTTGACTAATGATGAAAGCTCACTCTTTACTAATACTGCATAAAGGCCACAGACAGACCTTCATAAATGTAAGGACTGTGCTCAATGTTAGGTGCTAAAGGAAGTACAAATCAAAGCAAATTAGTCGAGCAGAAAGAGCTGTCAAAGAATAGCATTATCTTTGGCAGTCCTGGGAGTATCTCCTCTTTTTTTGTGTCCATCTATTCAACAAATAATTACTGAGAAAATCATATGTGAATAGCACTTGGGGTGTGGGGCAGGAGAGGGGAACAGGGAGGGTAAATAATAGGGTGAGGGAGCACTTCATAGATGCCAGGGATGGTTTTAAGAGCTTTACATAAATTAACTCATTAATTATCTTTCCACTTGAAGAGGCAAGCACTATTATCCTCCCCATCTTACTTATGTGGAAACTGAGACACAGAGGACTGAAATAATGTGCCCAATACTCACAGAGCTTGTACTCTGACTGCAGGGTCTGGGCCATGGGTAAAATGCTAGAACAGAAGTAGACATCACTCCATGAGTGCCACTCATGAGAATAAAACTATTACAAGCATGACATAGTGAGTGATATTCATATATTTGCCTTAGTCACCACATCATCCCTAGCACGGAGAAAAGTGCTTGGCAAATTGGAGGTACTCAGTAAATATTTGTTGAGTGAATTAGTTGAATGAAGGCATCATTTTAGAAGGTTCAGAAAGAGAAAAAAATGGGAAGAGAACTAATATTTATTGACTGGCTATAGCCAAATGCAGGTTTAGCTGTCCACCACCTGAGAACCAAACAGGAGAGGCGAGAGCTGGTGAGGGAGGAAAGGTGGTTTATTAAGTTCTGGCCACAGAGGAGATAGTAGCAGACCTCAAAGACCATCTCATCTTTCTCTACATACTGAGCAATTTATAAAGGGAATGAGTAAAAGGGCGTACATAGGAGAAAGCAAGCTTTGTGCAAGTCATTATGACTTGCTAGATAGTTATCAGCAAACAATGGCTCATCTGGTGGATATTGTCACAAGGACTCTGTAGTTGGCCTATTCCAGACTCTTGATCTGTCGTTCTTAAGGTTGTTTTCTAATCTTGTGCCTGGCAGCTGTGTAAGCAAGCAGCAGGTTAATTCTAAACTTTTAAGATGGAACAAGCATACTGGAAGCAAAATGGCTTCCCTTTAGTTAGCCTAGCATTATAGTCTGAATGGCCTTTGCAGTGCATTTACATGACCTTCTATGGGATAGATATCACCACTACTCAACCACTAGTTTGGTGTTACGGTTATGAGCAAGAATTCTGGTACTAGACAAGCTGGCTTCAAATCCTACCTCTGTTACTCTCTACTTGGGGACACTTACTCTCTCTGTGTTGTACTGTCTTCATTTGCCAAATGGGGATAATAGTAACTAATCAAAGGATTACTATGAGGATTAAATAAGTGAATAAGGCAAAATGCTTATTATTAATAGAATAGTATTTTTTCAGTGTTAGCTATTATTGACATTAGTTAAAATTCAATTATCATTACATTTAATACCCTAAGTCAAAGAAGATCCAAATCATCTCTGCCTTTTGCTTTTATGCCCTAAAATAAATGTTAAAGAAATGCAAAAATGGAGAGAAGGAAGATACAGGGAAATTGTCAGGGAGAAGGAAGACAGGGGTGTGAATACATGAATAACCCAGGGAGAAGAAGGTATGGGAGGAAAAAAAAATTATGGATGCTGAAGGAGGGCAGAGATTATTTTGAGAAATGATAGTAAAATATATTTGAGAGGAATTAAGCACAGCAATTAATCATTTTAATCTCATTCCAGTCAATTGATCTCCCCAGGGAAAACCAAACCAAAAAAACATGCAAGTAAATTTGAAAGTATGATACTTTTACTTGGATAATTCTAGCTTCCCATGTTTTAAGAGCCTTTGCATTTCCATTGATCATTAGAACATCTGTTTTTATCAAGACTGAGTAATA
>NW_012153285.1:1370628-1371867 GCF_000956105.1 Propithecus coquereli | reverse complement strand
TGTATGTATTAGGTTTATGGAGCTAGTAACTATTAATATCAAAGATCACTATTTAAAGCAAGAATTTAAACAAACTTTGTTATATCTTTGTTCTTAGGGAAGGTGTCACCTTGTAAGTGGGAGCACTTTGAAACAAGACAGTTCAGGTTCTTCAGTAACTAAAGGGATAAGATGCCATCTTGACTCAACTTTTTCCTCACAGATACTGTATTTTTTCATGAAAATTTTTGATTCTTCTTTAAAATGGTTTAATTCCAACCTTTAAGCATTAGATCGTATCTTTCAACATTCTGTGATTTATCGGGGCAGTTTATTGTTTGTAGTAATGGTTGTGATTAGTAAAATATTCAAGGGGAAGATACACACAGGCACCCACACACATTTGTTTGTGTGTTAAGATGCTATGTATTTTCATTTCTCCCTTTCCTTCCTTTCTTTTATTTTAAATTTCTATTTTCATGATAGCAGTATTCAGTTAGTCCAAAAATGTAATATGTTATGGAAACAATAAATGTTCTCTATGCATGTGTGAGCTCAGGAGCTTGATTATATATGTGATTAGTTTAACTGATCTTGTGCTTTCAATACAGACTTTAGTTTAACTATGCCACATCAGTTTATATTGCTAGGTGATAAGAATATAAAAAGTTGAGAAAAGAACTCATAGGACTATATAATACCATCCATAATGGAAAAGTCAGAAAAGCATAAAAACTTGTCTGAAGACAATTTAATTCAAGCAGCACATAGTGTGACAGGCATAAGGTTATATACAAAGATAAGTAAGATTCTTATTTTGTCTCTACCTAGCTATTAGATTTGGGAAAATTCACTTTACATTTCTGGGCCTTTTTCTGTTTATTTGAAAATAATGGCGTTGAGGGGATAGGATGATCAACTTTGAATGACATTTTCGTTCTTAAACTCTTGGAATCTCAAGAGCTAGTTGGATGAGTAATAACATAATTGTCTTATGAATATTACTCATCCATATTTTGGGATTAGTTGTTGATATCAAATCACAAAGTTTTCCAAATTTCTCAGGTTACATAAAAAATAAACAAAGCATAATGTACATGAGATCAATTAAAAATGCATATTATAGAAAGATTTTGTTCATTCATTATTAACTCAGCCTTTTTTTTTTTTTAACTTCAGGTATTGTCAAATATATTACAAAAAGGCTTGGTGAGCACAAATATAAAATTAAAAAGTTGGTTTGCCTGATCATTGCTGCTT
>NW_012153285.1:1367208-1368958 GCF_000956105.1 Propithecus coquereli | reverse complement strand
AAATTATAACAAAAGAAAAGTGACTGGAGATAATTGGTCTCTTTTGTTCTCTCTCCCCAAGGATTAGAAGATTTAAGGTTATTAGATGCAGTGTCAGAAGGACATTTATACTCACTTCCTAGGGACTTTGGTTGAAATCCCCTTTCCTTCTCTTTTCACTCTATAGGGTCTCTGCCTTCCATTTACTTATTTATACAATGGGGGTACTACCGGAGTTTTTATAAAGAATGAATAAAATAAATATCAACTGTTCCTAGATTTTTAGACTTATTATTATGTTTTACTTTGTAGAACTGGGGTCTCCCTATTGCCCAGGCTGGTCTCAAACTCCTGGCCTCAAATGATCTTCCCACCTCAGCCTTCCAAAGTCTAGGATTATAGGTGTGAGCCACAGTGCCTGACCCAATTGTTCCTGGATTAAAAATAAAAGATAGTGATTTTTCTTTCATTAGAGGAAAATAATGCTCAGCTAGTATCCTCAACCCAACTAAATCAAGATCTAGTTCAGCCAGACATGGGGTATTAGCAGAAATTGTGAGCACCAATAGTAAACAAACCCTCAGGCTAGGTCTCTGCAGTTATCATGAAACAGGATCAAAATTCTGTGTTGTTTAGTTTTCTATGGTTTGTCAATGCAGCAGAAATATGGAACCAACAGTAGACATTCTGGCTTTATCTTCAACATGGCATTAAGACAACAGTTGGCAGGAGACACCCATCTAATTCATGTCTTAGTTTCAATTACCAAAAATATATTCACATGTCCTTATACCAAATAACTAATTTTTCTGCCATTTCAGTTTGTTCATAAAGTGAATGTTCAGTGTGTCTATTTTTACTTATTTTAGAGCCCAAAATAAAAAATATTCTGCAAATATATTTTGCTATTATGACCTATATGTTGTTGTGTTGTTTTCCTTTTGTTTTGTTTCATTAATACTAGGCGGGGTTTAGAAATATGCTCTGCAAACATATCTTAAAAGGAATTCATTTAAAATATTTGATCTTTTTTTTTATTCATTTAAGCACTTAAATGATAAATCTTGGATTCAAGCTTGACTTATCATCCCCCAAATACAAACAAGCAAAGCCAAATGAACCTTCTGTTTCAGGTCCTAAATACTTTCAAATTTCTCCCTCTTCAGCCCTACCGCATAGCCTGGTTTCAAGCTTTTACCATCTCTTGCAACCATAGCCTCCTGTTTGCCCCCTTACCATCTAGGGATTTTCAAATCCAGTCTCTACACAATTTATAGAATGATCTATTTAAATGCAAATCTGACCAGATCATTTCCAGGTTTAAAACCCCAAACCAGCTCCACATAACCTGGGGCTAAAACCAAATCTCATTAATAGGAAAGAAAAACAAAAGTTACCATAACTTAACCTCTGCCTGCCTATTCAAACTCACCTCTTGACATTCCATCTTATATCTGATGCTCAAACAACATGGAACTACATGCAAATACGTAGACACACTATGCTAGTTCTCACTTCCATGTCTTTGCTCACGTTATTTCCCTACCTGGAATGCTTTTTTTCTACCTTTGTCTAGCTAACCCCTGTTATCCTATTAGCTTTTGCTTTGGCATTACCTCCTCCAAACAGTCGTCTTTATCTAGCTCTCACTGTTAGGTTGATTAGGTGCTTCCATAGTATTTTGTGCATATCTCTGTCACTACCATTTCCTCATAAAAAGAAAAACAATCGACTGGCGTATCTACCTCCTCCAACTTTTCTGAAGCTACTT
>NW_012153285.1:1356986-1360458 GCF_000956105.1 Propithecus coquereli | reverse complement strand
AAGTGAAGTATCACAAGAATGGAAAAACAAGCACCATATGTACTCACCATCAAATTGGTATTAACTGATCAACACTTATGTGCACGTATAGTAGTAACATTCATCAGATGTCAGGCAGGTAGGGAGGGGAAGGGGGATGGGTATATTCACACCTAATGGGTGTAGTGCACACCGTCTGGGGGAGGGACACGCTTGAATTTCTGACTCGAGTGGGACAAAGGCAATATATGTCTTTGGAAGAACGTTATTTAAAATCTTTTACACCAGAAATTTGTCCTTTTCCCATTTATTTATTTGCCTGAGCGTTCATTTACATCAGTAATGATTCAAGGATGTTTATTTTATACTTTGGGTTGTAACCTAATAATACTTTATTTTCTTGCTTAAGTTATTTCAACTTTGGCCATCTGGAGCTGTTTCAGTTCCTGTGTCCTTTTGGCGTATCCCTAACATTGTTGGAGTTTTGTTCTGCTTTATTTTGTTTTGTTTGAGCACTTCCTTATTTTCTGCACAAGATGATCCAGACTCATCTTGTATATTTAGTGCATTAGTCATAAAATCAGCTATTTCTCTAAAGAGCCCTGGTTTCCTTTGTTGGAGAATGGAATTATAAACCAAGATCTATACAATTGTTGTTATGCTATGCTTCTAGGTCCACTCAGCTAGAAGAGCAAGAAAATATGTTTACATATACTGTTTTAGTCAGAGTTCTCCAGAGAAACAGAACCAACAAGATTCACACACACACACACACACACACACACACACACACACATGTATGAGGAAATTTATTACAGAAATTGATTCACATAGTTGTAAAGTAAAAGAAGTCCCACAGTCTGCTGTCTGCAAGCTGGATAACAAGGAAAATGGGTGGCATGATTCTGTCCAAAGGCCTGAGAATTAGGGGCCAAAGGTATAAGACCTAGTCTGAATTCAAAAGCTTGTGAACCAAGGGAGCTCATGTCCAAGGTCAGGATAAGATGGATGTCTCAGCTCAAAGAATCCTTTCTCTGTCTTTTTGTTCCATGCAGGTCCTCATTCAATTGGATGATGCCCACCTGCATTGGTGAGGGTGATCTACTCAGTCTATGGAATGCTATCTGATAATACAGTCTGATTCAAATGCTAATCTCTTCCGGAAACATCCTCACAGACACACCCAGAAATAATATTTTACTCTCTTGGACTCATAAAATTAACTAGTACATATGCTAACTATTTATATTTATGTATCTATACGTAATTCCACATGTAACCACTTGCCTCTATACACTTGTAACCTCTTACTAAAAATGAGTTCATGGTGATGTCTTCAACTTTAATACATTACCACATGGATCATACTAGCGTCCTCCTCTTGCATATCTGAAAACTCCCACTTCAACAGTGAGAACCTGGCTTCAACCATCTGTTACCCATTTATTTACTTTCCAGTATACATGCATAGTGGTTTCAAAATTGTCTATCTGTACCTTTATGGGGAAAAAACTGTATCAACTCAGTAAAGTACTTATGTACAGCTTCTTTCGCCTTTAGTCTTCATTCATTTCCAAGGTTACTTAGATCGACATCTTTACCCCTTTCAATTAAGTTGTTTATTATCTTTGTGACACAATTAGATTGTTTTGGCACATTCTTCATCTTGAGATCCCCCTACCTAATAAATTATTTTTTAAATTTGCATATCTTAGGCTTCATTCTTTATACTGTAAAACTCTCTGAGTTTTGACAAATGCGTAGTTATATATCCATAATTGCAATATTATACAAAGTAGTTGTCCTGATTTTGATTGATAGAATTTATATGTGGCATCCTGTTCTGTTCATCCTGCTGGGTAGTACCTTTTTGCTTTGTTTTACCTTTTGCGCTATTGTTTTATATGAGCTCTGAGCTTTAGCTTTTGTATGGTTTTATACTGGTGAGTTTATATTGTGATGATCCATGTATAATACAGTTCTGAATATTTCCTGCAGGACAGTTCTGGTCTTGACAAATTCCCTCAGTGTTTGCTTGTCTGGAAAAATATTTATTTTTCCTTCATATATGAAATTTAGTTTAGCAGGATACAAAATTCTAGGCTGGCAGCTCTCCTATATGAGTACTGAAGATGGGGTCCCAATCTCTTCTGGCTTATAAGGTCTCAGTTGAGAAGTGTGCAGTTTGCCTGATGGCTTTTCCTTTGTAAGTTACTTGATTTCTTTTACTGATAGCTCACAGGAGTTCCTCCTAAGTGTTGACTTTGGCAAGTCTGATGACCATGTGTCCTGGTGATTGCCTCTTTGCAATGAATCTCCCAGGCATTCATTGAGCTTCTTGCACTGGATGTATAAATCTCTACCAAGACCAGGGAAGTTTTCCTCAATTATTCCCTCAAATAGGTTTTTGAGCCCTTGTGCTTTTTCTTCTTCACCCTCAGGGATGCCTATGATTCTTATATATGGCTATTTTACATAATCCCATATTTCTCATAGGCTTTGTTTATTTCTCTTAATTCTCTGTTATTTTTGACTGACTTAGTTAATTCAAAAGAGTTGTCTTCAAGCTCTGAGATTTGTTCTTCTTCCTGGTCTAGTCTATCCTCAAAAGTTTCCACAGTGTTTTGTATGTCCTTAAATGAATTTTTCATTTCCAGAACTTCTACTTGTTTTTTTTTTAATATATGGATCTCATTAGTCAATTTTTCATTCATTTCCTGAATTGTTTTTCTAGTTTCTTCAAGTTGGCTTCTCATTTTCTCCTGGATTTCATTGAGCTTCCTTACAATCGATATCTGGTATTCTTTATCTGTCATTTCAATATTTTCATTTTAATTGGAATATTTTGTTAGAGGGCTGGTGTTCCATTTTGGAGGTATATTTTTGCTCTGATTATTCATACTTCTGGAGTTGTTTCACTGATTCCTTCTCATCTGGAGAGTTGTTGCTTTTTATTTTTGGATTTTCTCTTGTTTGGAGGGGGCTTCTTTTTCCCTCCTTCACTTATAAGGGTCTGACTGTATCATATGTTGGATAAGAACCTTGTGCTTTGCTTGTCTGTGCTTTGATGGCAATCTAAATTCTGGATAGAAGCCTTGGTTATAGATATCCTTAGTGTGGTGGTTTTCTCATTTGCTAGTTGTTTGTAGGCTGTAGCAGTGGTGAGCTATGTTTGTGGGCAGATTCCCTGTCTCTCCTTGATGAGGGAGGATGGAAGTCTCTGAAATCCTTTCTCTTTCCCCAGCCCTCTGGTCTTCTTAGTACTGTGAATTTTTAAATTATCTTTCACACATATATTCTTTATAATGCCATTATTTAACATCTGAGTGCCAATAGTTTACCTTCTGTTGTGTGAAGAGAAGAAGGCACAGCTTTTTTGGATTCAAATCAGCAATAAAGTTTATGGAATTGTAACAGATGCTGACTATTTAGTTGTGCAGTTTGAGGTATTGTAGGAGGATTGAGCTGTGTGTCGTTACCTTAGATAAACATG
>NW_012153285.1:1352578-1353316 GCF_000956105.1 Propithecus coquereli | reverse complement strand
ACCCAATAATCATTCAACAGCAGGTTGTTTCATTTCCATGATTTTGTGAAAAAAGGAGTGTTCCTCTTAGAGTTGATTTCTGGTTTTATTCCACTGTGGTCTGAGAAGATACGTGTTGTGATTCCTGTTTCTTTGAATTTGTTGGGACATATTTTGTGGCCTAAGATATGATCAGTTTTGGAAAATGGTCCATGTGCTGATGAGAAAAATGTATATTCAGTTGTTTTGGGGTAAAATGTTCTATAAATGTTTGTTAGGCCCATTTGTTCTAGAGTCCTGTTAAGTCCAGTGTTTCTTCTTTATTTTCTGTTTGGATGATCTGTCTAGTTCTGTCAGTGGGGTGCTGAAGTCCCTGACAGTTACGATGCTGCTGTTTATGTCTTCGCTTAAATCTAGTAGGGTTTGCTTTATGAATCTGGGTGCTCCTGTATTAGGTGCATAAATATTTAGAATTCTTATATCTTCTTGTTTCATTGCTCCCTTTACCACTATAAAATGAACATCTTTGCCTTTCTTTATCATTGTTGATATAAAGTCAATTTTATCTGCTCTGAGAATGGGTACACCTGCTTTCTTTTAGTTTCCATTTGCATGGAATATTTTTTTCTATCTCTTCACCTTGATTCTCTATGAGTCATTGTGGGTTAGATGTGTTTCCTGGAGATAGAAGATACTTGGCTTGTATTTTTTTCATCCATTCAGCCAACCTATGTCTCTTGATTGGGGCAATAAGACATT
>NW_012153285.1:1348976-1351278 GCF_000956105.1 Propithecus coquereli | reverse complement strand
TGCTAGGATTATAGGCATGAGCCACTGTTCCTGGCCCACTCTGAGTTTTTATACTTCCAGATCTCTTTCACTAATTCCTTCTCATCTGGTACAGCTATTGTTTTTTATTTTTGGATTTTCTTTTGTTTATATGTGGTTTCCTTTTTATCCCCCTCACTCATAAGGTGTTTGTGCAGCATATGTTACATAAGAACTTTTGGCTTTGCTTGTGGGTACTTTTACAGTGAACTAGTTTCTGGATGGATGCCTTGGCTATAGATATCCTTAGTGTGGTCTTTTCTCAGTTGTTATTTGTTTGTAGTCTCTAGCCACAGTGGGTTTTTGCGTGGGTAGGTAGATTCCCTGTCTCTCTTTGATGATGGAGGATGGAGATCTTTGAAATCCTTTCTCCTTCCCTAGCCCTTGTGGTCTTCTTAGCAGTGATAATTGTCTTGGCATACCCAGTTTAATCTCTGAGCCAGTAGGTTTTGCTTATGTGTAGGAATCAACCACACCCTGTATTATTGAGTCAGTAAATTTTATGAAATGCTGTGAAAATTGACCTACTTGTCAGTAGCTGGTGCTTGCCAAAAGGAAAAAGCTTCAATGTTGCTTTTGGGATCTGTGCTTATATCTAACCCCCTAGGAGAACTACTCAAATGCCCCAGGCAGTTAGTGGGGCTCTGGAACTACCAGGTGAGTCCCTATTCCCCACCATAGCAGAGTTGGGTGGTATAGTGAGGCCGTGCAGGGCTGGGTCCAGTGAGCTTTCCTGAGCTCCACATAAGCTGGTAAGGTAGCTGTTTTAACATTGATCAAAGCTCTGCTCCCAGGCTTCTGGGGAAAGCCAGCAGGGAGGGGCTGATGTGGTCCCACTCAGCCAGAAATTCTATTTCTTGGGTCTAAGATTCACAATTTTGCTGTTCAGAATGGGTTTCACTCTTCTCCCCCTCCCCTACTCTGTGGTTTCCCTGCAGACATCTGCCAGAAGACAGGAGCTAAAAACTAGCTGAGCTCTGCCATGATGGCACTGTGGGCTGGGAGCCTCCCTGTCCAAGATCCCTCCCTCAGCTAATGGCATGGCCTTCCTGTGGGGGAGGGGTGCTCCACTAGTGCACTGTTGCTAGAACTCACACTGTGCTCTCTTTTCAGTTCTGCCCACATGGGCTCCCTCACCTCCCAAGATTAGTTTACAAATCTCCTCTCTGTGCCCCCAAGCAACATAATCAAGTCCTGGGCATATGGGATCTGGCCTGTGGGCCTGTCCCTAGGTCCCCAAAGGTCAATCTCTGACTGTGCCAGGGAGAAGTGCACTGTTCTCGAATTGCCTATGGGGTGCTCAACCAGATTTGATGTCCTTTTGCTTCAGGGTGTATCTTGCCCTGTTGGACTGCCAGAGATGTGGGGGAGGGAGAAACAAATTGCTTCACCTACCCTTTTTGCTGGACTCCAAGCCTGTCAGAGGTTGACCACTGCCAATATCTTGCCCTTTCTTGTTCTGCTCTGCAACTTCTTCCTGTGGAATCTCTTATAGGTTCCGGCACTTTTCCCTTGGAATTGCACCTGATCTGTGTTCGTTTGTTTGTTTTTTCTTTTTCATCTAAAACTTTTCCTTCTTTCTGAGATGATGTCACAGGTGGTGTCTCTGGTCAGCCATTGTCCAAACATCAGAGTTAGAATTCTTTATAGTGTGTTTGAGTTTAAAGGTATACTGCAGATTGTGCTGAGTGTTTGAAGACAGAGAATGGCTACAGAAACCAATCTGCTTAATACACATTTTTTATTACACGAACCAGTTGAACAAGTCTCAGGCCCTTCAGAAAATGTTTTGAATTCAAATGAAACTTAGATTTAAAAGCAAATGGAATTTTTCAAAAAAATCTTGGTTGCAAAAGGAAATCTTGAAGTGTTTCCACTGCCTCTTGGTCTTGAAAGTGAGGAAAGATATTAATAGATCTCAAGGTCTTACCGCAAACTACCTAAAGGAAACGCAGTACAACATTGAACAGTATCTCCCCAATGACCCCCTTTTAAATAGTGAGCAATGGATTAACAACACTTTCTTTGAATCTTTTCAGCCTGAGAACTTGACTTGGAAAAAAGAGGAAGAACTTTGTGAACTGTCCAATCATATGCACAGAATGAAATTTTCCAATCTATCCCAAGAGAAGTTTTCTATTTCTGTGAAAGGAGAGTAACTTGCCATTCATAGGAAAACACTGAACAATTTCCTGCAGCTAGCAACTTTTACACATGTGAGGAAGTTTATTCTTAAAAAGCAAGCATCAAGAGTGCTTGCTCTTGTCTCATTTCAGTAGAAAAT
>NW_012153285.1:1346201-1347322 GCF_000956105.1 Propithecus coquereli | reverse complement strand
AAAGAAAAAAAGAAAAGAAAGTGTATTTAACAATTGAAGGCTGGGGTCAATGAGGCTTTAGTTATGCAAAGTATTTCAGGTTTTCTTCATTGAACTTGATAATACTGATTACATTCCTCAGTTAAGATCTATTTATTCTTGCAGGAAAACTTAAGGACTGTTTAAATTTAAAAATTTCATCTAACTATTAAAGAACCTATAAAAATATGTTTGGATATATGTAAACAATTCATTGTACTTATATTCTGGAACAATGTCCACGATAAGGCTAATTTGCATATTGTAAAACCATGTTCTTCAGTTCCACCGTGTGGTTTCAATTTAAAAGATGGCCTTTGATTATCATCTCCCAGGAAGTGCCTCTTGCCCAAGTTTTTCTAAAATCATGCAATTATGGGAGTTGTAATTAGTGATATAGACATAATTCCTAAAAGAAATTTCTAACTTATATTTGGAGTCATTTATTCATTTAGTTTAGAAAACTGGATTTGGTATGATATTTTGGCCCTGTCTTTTTCCCAGAACCCCAGATTCATGGGTAACTCATGACTTGACCTGTTGACATGAATGTCTACTGCCCTAACAAACTTCATTCAGATAAAAGAGAATTATTAATCTCTACATCAACCCCTCCAATCCTCTACTTCTCTCTCAGTGCCTCCCAGTGGACAGTAAAAGGCATCATTGTTTTGATCAAGTCAGTCCCCAAGAGATCTTAATTAATTTTTTGCTATTACTCACTGTATCAGGAAATCCTGTGGATTCTATGTCCAAAACATATTACAAATCTGAAATCTACTCTCCGTCTCTCCAATTTCTGCCTCCTCCAAATCACCATCAAGTGTTGCCTCATCATTTTAATGGCCTTCTATATTTTCAACAGTCTATTCTTTGCTTAGCAAAGTGGTATTTTTAAAAACATAAGTATAGCATTTCCTTCCTTGACAGATTCTAGCGTCTGACACTGTTTAACTCTCTGACCTGATACCCCACTATTCCCTCTTTCACTCGGTCAGAGGAGCCCTCTCTGACTTCCCAATATTAAGTAACCATTCAATTATTCTCTACCATATAAACATAATGATGTTTTTATCACATAATACTATTATTCTTATGATGTT
>NW_012153285.1:1337332-1342394 GCF_000956105.1 Propithecus coquereli | reverse complement strand
TTAGTTAAATTTATTCCTAGGTACTTTATTTTCTTTGTTGCTATTGTGAAGGTAATTGAGTCTTTGATTTGGTTCTCAGTATGACTGCTGTTGGCGTATACGAAAGCCTCTGATTTGTGTGTATTGATTTTGTATCCTGAGACTTTACTGAATTCATTTGTTGATAAATGAATATTTGACCATTGTAATTTTCTAAGTTATTGATAAGCAAGGAGTATATTTCAAAGTGTATGAGAAGTATGGTTTGCCTATATTTGTACCCTAATATTTTAGCAAGAATGCATAGTTTATATCTTTCACAATTTTTGAATAAAGATTTAAATGATGTAGAATATAGAAAGAAAACTTTTTATAAACTTATTAGTATTTAAATTAAGCTAGAATTTATACCAAAGTGTGTTGAAAGAGATATAGACCCTCTAAATAGTTCCTAAAAAGAACTCTGAACCTCTCCAAAGTAGTCAACTGGAGAAGAAAAACACTATTTCATTAAAATAAAATTATATCATTTTCTTAAGCATGACCTTTTCTACCTGTAATTGCTGAATTACACTATCACATAAGACAATTTAATTTCATAGTGTCTTATTCACTTATATGTCATGTCTTGTTCTCAGCTTTTCTAAGTGAATATTTTAACTCTTATTTAAAAATTATCCATGTGCCTGAATTAGGTCTGTATTAGGAAACTCTCGTTTATGCACCTTGGTTAGTAGTGCCAACAAACAAGTACATTATTTGATTTTAATTGGAATGTTTTTTGGTAAGCAACTCATGGTACTATATTATTATGAGTCCTTCAGTATTCTTCAGCATCAACTAGAAAATATATTCGGACTTGTAATTAATAAATATTCATTTGTCACCTACTTCTGGCAAAGTTCTCTGCTAAGCACTGTAAGGAACATAAACAATGCATAAGCCATGTTTCCTACATCCCTATAACTTGTAATCTGCAGTGATCACATATAAATTTAACTAACTGCAATAAAAGATGCTAAGTCTAACTAAGTAAGTTGTTTCCCATGAGTGGTACAGAAAACAATTCTGTAAGAATCCAAATGAGGCATAGATAGTTCCTAGAAGAGGAGTTAAGGGAGACTTCCTAAGAGAGGCGGACGTTAAGCAGGACTTTACATAATAAAGAAAACAGACATAGATAAATCAAGACAAAAAATATGAGCAAATATAAGCAACAAACTGATCAGAAGAAACATGACTGGACTGTGAGTGGACTTGTCTTGCCAGAAGTACAAGGTTTGTGCAGAAGAATATGGGAAAGGTAAGTAAGGGATGGATGACTTTAATAAAATCAAATGCCAGGCCAAGGAAGTTAGACTTCAAATCATCATCAGTTGGATGATATCAGAGGCATTTAGGTGATTTTATTCTGACGACTATGTGAACTGTGGTCTGTTGAAGTGAGAAATTAAAAGCAGAAATTGACAATCTCTAGCAATGGACTGGTTATAAATTAATAAAGGCCTTGACTAGAGGTGCTGGTATAATAGTATTCATGGAAAAGAACATTATAATTTTTTCTCCTGTTTCCATAACTTTTTTTGGATGAACGTCATCAAAGTATTCCTGGAACTTGAATTCTATGTTTGTCCTTCCCAAATCCAATTCTGCAATTATGAATAAGTGAAATGAGTTTCATAAAGTTGATATGAACTCATTAACTTCATCAGTGAAGGTGTGAAAGGCTACAGTCTTATTTTTCGCAGCCAAGTGGGTTGTCTGTAATAAAACACCTATCACTTCAGGGATTTTAAATTAGCAAGCCATCTGGCAGGAGAAAAATAATGAGGACAGCATTACTCATGAGGGAGGGCTTGGGTTTGACTCAGAGGGCTAAACAACACTGCGAATAATCTGGTTATATATTTTTTAAGTTAAAGTTTCAGATATTAAAATATCATGCTTCTAAGGGTCACATTTTTAAATAAATCTCTGTGTTGTAAAACCAAAAAAATGCATGCAAAAATGAGCAAGCAATTGTTAATTAGACGTAGATTCCATTGTTTGGTTCAGGTCTAGATAGTGAAGATCTCATCAATTGTTCATGCTCATTCTTTATTGTGAGGTGCCTGTTAAGGCCTGCAATGCACCATTGAAGTCACTTGTTTGCAGTATCCTCTTGACATAGCTTCCCTGATGATCCAGGCCTATCACTATTTAAGAAAAACGAAACAAAACAAAACCTCGGATGAAGGAGGGTGTGAGGGTTCATTCACTGCTGGCTTGTAGAAGGATAATTGGTTTCACCTTTTGAAAAAGCAATTTATCAATATTGTTAAAAACAAAAAGTGTTCCTAACTTTTCACCTATTACTTTCATCACAAATTTGCACATATAATAATAATCAACTAATAAAACTAAAAACAAATCCTCATTGTCTAAGTCAACAAACCATGGTACATTTGTAGGCTGAAATATTACCATGCGTATATAATAGTTGGGGGCTTTTGAAGTGGGGCCAGTTTATCTGAGCTTCACATTCACAAAGAGTCTGAAATTTAGACTTTTCACTTTGTAGCCACATAGCACAAATACAGTCATAGGTTTATACTAACAGAATTTATACACACATACACACACACACACACACACAAACATACTCTACAACTTTAAATTTGTATCACACTACCTGATGGAAACTCTTGGATGGTAGGCTTGCAAGCAACATTTCTATATCCTTTGTAAAATCTAAATGTTCTGTTATAAATATTAACTTTATAAATAGAAAAACTGCAATAAGGACTGTATTTTTAAAAAAACACTGAGGAAATAAGCAATTCATATAGTTTTTTTTATTATTTCAGCATATTATGGGGTTACAGATGTTTAGGTTACGTGTGTTGTCTGCCTCCCCCCCAAGTCAGAGCTTCAAGCGTGTCCATCCCCCAGATGGTGCAATATAGTTTTTTAAAAATTCATTTTAATTTGGTACACAGAGCACAACAATGTAGGACGTCTAATAATAAGCATCTTAACACAAATGACAGATGGACTTTTCCCCAACACTAACATTTTTCCTGGCTGTCCAACTTATATAATATAAAACTCTTTTTATTGTTGTGGAATAATTTTATTTAGCTATTCTTTGTCCTACTTGGCTTTCTAGACACCTGAGTCAGTTGTAATATGCAATTCTCATATACACATGTCCTTGTTTTCCAAATTTAAATCACAATTTTCTCAGTTTGAGTTCTCCCATAAACAGAACCTGAAACACAAATTTAGGCACCGGTATTTTATTTGGGAGTGCGTCCCAGAAAGCTGAAGCGAGACAGAGAAAATGTGACAGGGAGCAGGAAAGCCAATGAAAGGTGAATTATTGAGGTCACATTTGTAGGCAACAGGCGCTTACCTCAGCCAGATCCTCTGATAAATATGTAGAATGCCTCCAAACAGTGTCCATACAGAAGAGGGCTGAGGTATTTATTCTCAGATTCCAACCCCTCTAGCATGAATAGCCCTGCACTTCCAGGCAATGCCTGTCACATGAGCAGAGTCGGCCTCTGTATCTTCTGTGAAAATCATGGGACAGAAATGCAGTGAGATGCTTGGCTCATGCTCAAGGAGGGTGCTGTCAGCATGCGCAGAAGTATCCACCCCCACTGCAGCTGAAATTAGGGGTAGAGTAAGAGGATGCATTGCGGGACAGCAAAAGAATCTGCTCTAACCTGCCCTTATGCTACTCACAGATCTACTTGTAACTAACATTAATTATACTACGTCAATTACTCTTCAGGATGTTGGCCACATTCTCTTAAGACTCAATAATCTGGGTTAATGAGAACAACTACTATACCCACTGCTGCAGCTTTCCCTGAGGTGATAAATAATGTTTATTGTCACCACCTCTACCATCCATTCTTGATTGCCCCCTACCCTTGTCCAGCCAGCAGGGAAGCTGATTTAGGTGTTTGTTCAGTTGGAGATCTTCCCTGAGGCATCTGAGACTTTGGTCGCCTATTTCTTTTCAATGCCTGGTTGCTAAGCAATACTCTACTAAACCTCCATGTTCTAGGAGACATGATTCAGACATTTATTCCTGAGGGGCCTGAGCATTCGGTTGTTTCACTTTTGTCAAGCTATGGAAAATGGAATTTTTCATTCACTCTTATCAGGCATAGAAGCTCCAAGAGATGCTTCAATAAATCTCCAAGTTCCAGACACATTCTTCTCCATTCTGATTATGTAGCAGTGAATTTAGCTCCTCATAATAATCTGAGTTCATTTACCCCCATCAGTATAATAACCATTTCCTTTGTCTGCTGATCTTCTAACATATGATGCCCCATTTGACCATGCAGCTGTCATGGCTTCAGTTCAGTGAAAATATTACTGTGTACATTGGTGGAAGTGTCCCCTGGAAAACAAGGACTTCTAATTCAGCAGAGATTAAAGTTGTAGGGAGAGGAAAGACACAGTCTGTAGGTGGATCTCTAGAAGTAATGGCAGAAGGACCTAATTCTACGTATATCCTTCCATTCCCAGACCCATATATTATGACTATTTAGGACACAGTAGTATTGAGTCAGTGCTTTGCAACACCCTAGAGAACTACGCCCTAACCCTACAGGCTTTCATCCATAAGCTGGCACCTTAGATGAGCTTTGTAAGGATCATTACGACATTCTGGCTATTACCAGGTGACATAATACATTGCAGTACTAGTGAATCCCATGGTAATGCACTCGTTGTACATCCTTTGCAACAAAATAGATAGACTACTGATCGCACTCCCAGGAGCCGGACATCAAATCAAATTGAGGTGGCACATGTCCAAATCCCATTAATAAGTCATTCAAAATCTCTAGATACTGTATAAATAACTCCCATGATCTCTATCGACTTACTTTTCCAAACTAAATTTCCCCTACTCTGATTTGTCCAGTGATTCATTTTCTCCTCCCAAACTATACATTCTTTTACAGGTTTACATCCCATTCTTTAAAGATTCTAGGGTCCTTTGCTCATGCTCTTTCTTCTATTTGGAGTTACTTTGCCTTCAACTCCACATGGTGAAATAAAATACACCTTTTAGGGATTG
>NW_012153285.1:1334502-1336017 GCF_000956105.1 Propithecus coquereli | reverse complement strand
CTATTTATCAGGTAAAAATGTAATTATCAAACTAATTCCATGGATTTTTTTTCCACTTGTGCTTCTTGTGTCTTGTACCAGGACAGCCCCTGGGCCCATGACAGATTCAGATCTTACCTCCGTTCTTATCATGGCGGGCAGAAGATTTTGATGATTCAAATTGGGCTAAGGTATTTCTAGTCAGACTTACAATCTTTCACTTATAACAAGCCAGAGTGATGATTTTCATAAGACATGCTTTAGTGCCCAACCATATTATTGTAAGGCACAAGATAAATTTCAGAAAACCTTCTTTAGGCTTCTAAGTGATGTGACTTCATTACTTTCTCAGGACAGACAGAAAATAATCTCCCATTTTGTTTAAGTTCCTTTCCAGCAATAACTCTACAGTTTAATTAATTTCTCACATAGTTTTAAAATGTGACAAAGTCTAATCACTCCCAGTTGTCTGTGTTGCCTCAGGCGGTGCAGCAGAGATGAAAAGGAAACAGTCACAGATGATGTCCTGGTCTACAACTCTCTCTCACCTCATCCACCCCAGGCATAGATCCTGCTGGTTTAGAGTAATAAAGGTTTTCTTCCAACAGTGTGTCCCCTTCTTCTTCTTTCTCTCTCTCTCTCTCTTTCTTTTTTTTTTTTTAATTTTTTGTGGCCTCAGCAGGAAGAAATGTTTTGTGGCTAATTTTACTAGGTGAAAAAATTCAATCATTCTCTCTCTTCTGAGGGCAAATGAAAAAGTGTTATCTAAATAAGCACTTACTAATTTCATCTTTACAGGTAATAAGATGAAAGATAAAGATCATAATTTCTCCCTTTTCCAAGCTGCATTTCTACTTGATTTGGATTAATCTATGAATTCAATCATTTCATTTTTAAAAAAGAAGGGATACTGATATGGATGTAGCAATCAGCATCCCAAAGTTCTTAATAGGTTATAACTGAAATAAATTAAACATAACATTTCAGATTTGTCATAGAAAAAATGTAAAATACTATGATTATATCCAAAAACCTATTGCATCTGTATAGATGTAGAGGATGTGCATTAATAGAATCCGATATGAAAATGAGTTAGGTTTTCTTGGTTGTAATTAACAACGTGATATGTACAACTAAGAGATGAATGTGACCTTATGCTATGTTAATGGCAGTAGAGTGCCCAGAAGAAAGGATGTGATCGTTCAACAGCTCTCCGTGCTTCTAAGGAATTCTGCCTCATTCTGGAGACACATTTTGTCTAAGTGATCTAAATGTTGAGATGACCTTGAATAACATATTTTAAAAAAATGAGAATATGAAAAATAATATTTATGGGATGGGGTAAAAGAGCATTATGGTTTATTTACTTGAAGGACAGTTTAATGGGACGTGATGTGTTTATTCTTATCCTGCTATCATGCGTTCTTCATGTCGGAATTTTAATTAAATTCAATTCACATTTATTGACTATCTACCCAACTCCTGGCAAGATGATGGGATTTAGAACGAGAAATGGATTCCAGTTTTGGGTCTTTT
>NW_012153285.1:1327361-1333497 GCF_000956105.1 Propithecus coquereli | reverse complement strand
ACTACTTTGGGATCAATTTCAGAGTTTAGGATCCGTCGACATAAAAAATAAGTTCTGTTATACTTATTTTCTAAATCTTTATAAACCAGTGGTCAATTTTATAAGCATAAAAATATTAAGCTCTCATTTAATGTAATCTGAATTGCAAAATAACTAAATATTTAGAAGACATTAATGTACTGACAATTTTGAAAACACTTTTGAAATTAATTTGGCTCCCAAAGATTCCAGTATGCCTTTCTCCATGATCAACCACTCATTCCTTGCCATCATTAAGGCCAAAGCTTGTATGTACTTAAATAATGTTTTATACTTCTGGCCCAGAAGGAAGCAAAAATAAATAGAAGATTAAAGTAATTATTCAAGTTATTCTAACAAATCTTTTTTCTTTGGCTATTGTGGTGCCTAATGTCTTTGCCCAGGAGTCCTCTTCCTCCTCCTTTTTGATCACAGAACCTGGTCCCCGATTCCAAGGTCAGGCATGTGACCCAAGTTGGAAGATTTATAATCCATAAACTAACTTCAAGAGTTTGGTCCAGGAGTGGGCATAATAATGCAAGAAAAGACAATTGGAATCACTCTCCTGGCTTTTTAACTAGAAATAACATGTTTGTGTGTTGGAGATATTAGATACACATGCACATGTAGGGGATGGGGGATACATTTTTTTCTATGGTTGCAGAGTTGAGCAATGTTAACTCCAAAGTCTGTTTGTACATCACACAGGCAGAATGAACCTGCATATGGAGTAAAGCAGAGATTAGAGACAGCAGAGACTACCTTGAGAGTACCACATTTCAATATGCCAGATATGCACTGATGCCTATAGTTCTTCCTTCAGTTCTATGAAGTATGCTAGTGTCAGTTCATTACACGTGTGTGTGTGTGTGTGTATTTGTTTAAGCTGGATTGAATGGAGTCATAACCACTTGCAATTGAAATGGTTAATACAATTACTAAGAATTTCAGGATATTATACATACAGCCATGCATTGATTAACAGTGGGGATATGTTTTGAGAAACGCATTGTTAGATGATTTTGTTGTTGTGCTAACATCATAGAGTTTACCTACATAAACCTAGATGGTATAGCCTGCTATAGCCCTAGTCTATATGCTATATAGCCTATTGCTCCTAAGCTACAAACCTATACAGCATGTTACTATACCCAATACTGTAGACAATTGTAACACAATGGTAAGTATTTAGTGTATCTACTAATATCTAAACATAAAAAGATATAGTAAAAATGTGGTATAAAAAATGGTACACCTATATAGTGCAGCTCCATTACAATCTTATGGGACCACTATCATATATGTGGTGTCATTGTCCAAAATATTGTCACGTGGTACGTGATTATATGTATACATGTGTGTGTGTTTGTGTGTGTGTGTGGATAACTGCATCTTTCTATTACATTTTGATAGTGATATCTCTGGGCAACTTCTTTGTCCTCATACTGCTTTGTAAAAGAGTATTCTTTATAGCCCTGGCCCCAGCCCTGGCCCCAAGCCAGCAACATCGCAGCCAGTTTGCGCCACTGGTCCCCCGACGTGCTGCTGTTGCAGGGAAGGAAGTCAGCACCAAGGAAGTTTTAAGTATGCCTTTCTGCCTGAGGAAAGTTTCCCCTGCAGCTGCCAGCGGGAGGTGACATGGGATCTGGCTGCCACCACTGAAAGAGTTTATCCTGAAGTCACCATCAGAAGGAGACATGAAGAGGGAAATAAAAATGTCAGATTAGAGGCAGCCCAGGAACCTGCAGTTCCCAAGGAAAGAAGAGTAAACAGGAAGCAGGTGCCTACTTATGGATAGCTATTTTCAGAAGGAACATTGTGAAGCCACAGAGAAGCAGCGTGGGACTCTGAGTGTGGAAAAAGAAAAAGGTGATGGGGCGATACATTTGATAATATCAAAGCACACATGGTGAAGATTAGCAGGACAGAGTGCTGGGGCACTGTGCTCACCCTGCAGGCACTGTAGCTGAGTTGTGAGAGGGCTCTCTCCACTGCCACAGATCAGGGACCTGCCTGGAGTTTGTGCAGAGTCATTGCACAAGACAGCAGGTGCAGTGGGGATCAGGCAGCAGCTAAAGCCATCCTGAGCTCTCGGGTGCATGGTACCAGGTTGGCACGGGACTCGGCTTTGTAGCTGCAGCCTTCATATTGCCCCCACTGGGCTGGGGAGGGAGCGAACCAATGGGAGCCTCCTCGAGGCTGTACCGAGCGACTGGAAGCCAAGTGCCCCCTCCCAACAGCACAATGGGATGTGAGCACAGGGGCTCTAAGCTAGGAGGCTTTGGGAAACTGCTTTTTTGGGTCCTGGGGGGTGCTGGGAGAACTCAGAAGTCCCTGGGCCACTGGAACCAACCTCTACCCATGTGACTTGTCATCCAGTCCCCAACACCAGCCTCAGTGAACAGGGTTTTGCCCAGCTCCCAACTCAAACATCCTACAACTATATGGTGAACAGCCCAACATCCAGCACAAACAGCATCCAGCACAGGCTTGAACAGAGGCAATTGCAGGTGAACAGATCAAATCAGAATGGCTGCATTATAGGCTCCTAGTGCACACACCCTTCCCCTGAGACATCAACATTCCAGAGGAGGAAGAAGAAAAGCACCATTTAGGAACATTTCCTTCTTCTAATTAAGCAGGACAGTTCCCAGAAATGGACAGGTGCCCCATAAACCTATTAGCCCCAAGTCAAGGAAAGAGGTTTCAGATGGGAAGAAATCAGCAAAAGAACCCTGGCAACATGAAAAATCCAAACAGATCAACAACCTCAAGGGATTATAATGAAGCCACAGCAGTGAACCTAAACTAAAGGAAATTATCAAAATGACAGAAATGGAATTCAGAATATGAATGGCGAATAAGATGAATGGAATTAAAAAGAAAATTAAAAACCAACAACAACAAAACAACAACAAAAAAAGCCAAAAAAATTTCAGGAAATTAATGCAAAAGTCACTGAAGAGCTAGATAACATAAGGATATAATAGAATTCAAATGAAAGAATCATTTAGAGAATTTTAAAACACAGCAGAAAGCATCAGCAACAGACTAAACTGAGGAGAAGAAAGAGGCTTTAAGACAAAGCTCTCAAGCTAACCCAGTCATTTAAAGAGAAGAGAACAAAAAAGTGAAACTATCATTGGAGAGATATGGGACTATGCAAAGCAAAGTAACATATGAATTATAGGTATTGCAAAAGGACAAGAAGAAAGAGCTTAAGACATGGAAAATCTATTCAAGGAAATTTTTGAGGAAAACTTCAAAAATATAGCCAGAGATAGAGGCATTCAGATACAAAATGGTCATCACACTCCAGGAAGATTCATAGCAAATAGTACATCTCTATGACACATAGTAATAAACGTGGCCAGGGTAAAAATAAAGGAGCAAATTCTACAAACAGCTAGACATAAGTAACAACTGATCTACAAAGGAAAACCCATCAGGCTAACAACAGATTTCACAGTGGAAACCCTGTAAGAAAAGGGAGTGGGGCCCCTCTTTCATTTTCTTTAACCGGAGGATTTTCCGGCTTGGATTTTTTTCCCTTCCAAACTTAGTTTTCCCATTTATTGGGGAATTTAGTTTTTTTCCGAAAGGCATTCTTTGGGGGATTTTTTCTTCCCCGGCTTTTTTTTGCAGGAATTCTTCCCACTTGCTTTTTCCTTGATTCACCCCACCGGTTCCTCACCAGTGTAAAACCACCAAGAAAAGCTAAGGCCCACAACACTTATAAAATAGCACAAGAAGGGAAACAAAGCAATAAGGAAATAGCTGGCATGATGAACAAAACAGCATCCTACATATCAATTGTATCTCTAAAAGTTAACAGTTGCAATACACCACTCAAAAGACATAGGCTGGCTGAACAGATGAAAAAAACATAACCCAACTATCTGCTGTCTCCAGGGAACACGTCTAAACCACAATTACACACACAGGCTCAATGTGAAAGAATGGAAAATAATATTCCTGGCAAACGGAAACCAAAAAGAGCATGTGTAGCCCTTCTCATATCACATAAAATTGACTTTAAATCAACAATAATAAAAAAGACAAAGATGGTCTTTATATAATGCTAAAGGGAGCAATTCAACAAGAATATGTAGCAATCCTAAATATTTATGCACCTAACATGGGAGTGTCCTGATTCATAAAGTGAATCGACTAGATCTAAGCAAAGACATAAACAGCAGCATCTTAATTGTCAGGGAATTCAACACCCCACTGACAGAACTAGACAGATCATCTAAGCAGAAAATAATTAAAGAAACACTGGACATAAACAGGACCCTAGAACAAATGGGCCTAACAGACATTTACAGAACATTCTACCCAAAAACTACTGAATATACATTCTTCTCATCAGCACATGGACCATTCTCCAAGACTGAGCATATCTTAGGCCACAAAACATATCACAAGAAATTTAAAAAAAAAAAAAAAGTAGGAATCATACCATGTATCTTCTCAGACCACAGTGGAATAAAACTAGAAATCAACTCCAGGAGGAACACTCAATTCTACACAAAGTCATAAAAATTAAACAACCTGCTGGTGAATGATGATTGGGTCAAGAATGAAATTAAGATGGAAATCAAAAGATTCCTCAAACTGAACAACAAACACAAGCTACCAAAATCTATGGGATTCAGTAGAAGCAGTCTTAAGGGTAAAGTTCATAGCCTTAAATGCCTTCACCAAAAAGACAGAAAGATCACAAATGAACAATCTAATGACACATCTCAAGGAAGTAGAAAAGGAAGAGCAGAACAAACCCAAAGCCAGTAGAAGAAAAGAAATAACTAAGGTCAGAGCAGAACTAAGCAAAATGAGAAACAGAAACAATACAAAGGATCAATGAAACAAAAAGTTGGTTCTTTGAAAAGAAAAACAAAATTGATAGACCTCTTGCTAGATTCACCAGGAATAGAAGGGAAAGAACAAAAATAAGCTTGATAAGAAATGAAAAAGGAGATGTTACAACTGATAACACAGATATACAAAATATCATTTGTGAATACTATGAAAATCTCCATGCACATAAACTCAAAAACTTAGAAGAACTAAACAATTCCTGGAAAGACAAAACCCCCTGAGACTCAATGAGAAAGAAATAAAACTCCTGAACAGACCAATAAGGAGCAATGAGATTAAAGCAATAATACAGAATCTATCAACAAAAAAAAAAGCACCAGACCAGATGGATTCACAGCCAAATTATATCAGACCTACAAAGAAGAGCTGACACCCATACTACAATACATTACTCCATAACATCCAGAAGGAGGGAATCCATCCAAACTCGTTTTTCAAAGCCAGTTTCACCTTGATACCAAAACTAGGAAAAGACAAAACAAAAAAAGATAACTAAAGACCGATATCCCTTATGAATATAGAGGCAAAAATCCTCAATAAAATACTAGCAAACCAAATTCAATAGCATGTCAAAAAAATAATCCAGCATGAGCAAGTCAGCTTCATCCCAGGAATGCAAGGATGGCTCCACATACACAAATCAATAAATGTGATCCACCACATAAACACACACACACACACACACACACACACACACACACACACACAAAAAGACCATATGATCATCTCAATAGAAGCAGAAAAAGCATTCACATAATTCAGCACCCTTCATGACAAAAACCCCCAACAACCTAGGTATTGAAGGAATGTATCTCAAGATTATAAAAGCCATTTATGACAAACTCACATCCAACATAATATTGAATGGGGAAAAGCTGAAAGCATTCTCACTAAAAACTGTAACAAGACAAGGTTGCCCCCGTCACCACTTCTATGCAACATAGTGCTGGAAGTTCTAGCCAGAGTATCAGGCAAGAGAAAGAAATAAAGGGTATCCAAATTGGGAAGGAGGAGGTCAAACTATTGCTTTTTGCTTATGATATGATGTTTTATCTAGAAAATCCCAAAAACTTCCCTAAGAGAGTCCTGGAGTTGATAAATAAATTCAACAAAGTTCCAGGATACAAAATCAATGTACACAAATCAGTAACATTTTAACACACCAATAACAGTCAAGCTGAGAGTCAAATCAAAGACTCAATACCATTCACAATAGCTACAAAGAAAATAAAATACT
>NW_012153285.1:1324137-1324526 GCF_000956105.1 Propithecus coquereli | reverse complement strand
TTAGTATAATCTCTATGGAAAACAGTATGGAGATTCCTCAAAGATCTAAAAGTAACCTACAATTTGATCCAACAATTGCACTACTGGGTATTTACTCAAATGATAAGAATTCATTTTATCAAAAAGACACCTGCATTTGAGTGTTTATTGCAGCACAATTCACAATTGCAAAAATGTGGAATCAACTCAAGTGTTCATCAGTTCATGAGTAGATTAACTAAATGTGGTATATGTATACTATGGAGTCCTCCTCTGCCATGAAGAAGGTTGAATTAAGGCTATTTGCAACAATTGGGATCATTTTCCTAAGTGAAGGATCTAAAGAATGGAAAACAACACCAAATATACTTGCTATTAAATCAGAACTAACCGATGAGCACACATGTGCA
>NW_012153285.1:1318310-1320432 GCF_000956105.1 Propithecus coquereli | reverse complement strand
AGGGGTTGGATGAATAGGTGGAGACCAGAGGACTTTTAGGGTACTGCAACTACTGCACAACAAGAGTGAACCCTAATACAAAAACTACAGAATTTGGGTGATGATGTGTCAACATAGGTTTATCGATTATAAGAAATGTACCACTCTGGGTGGGTGTTGATAACTGGGGAGACTATGCATGGAAGGGGGTAAGGGGTATATGGGAAATCCCTACAGTTTCCTCTCAATTTTGATGTGAACCTAAACATGCTCTAAAAATCAAAGTCTATTTTTACAAAAAGGCAAGGGAAAAAGAGTAAGCTAGCAAGGGGTTTGACAGGAGCTTCTGTGGTGATGGTAATGTTGTTCTCTTTTTGAACTGTGTGTGTGCTCACTCTGTGTAAATCCATTAAGGTATATACTCATGAAAAATAAACAGTAAACATTCAGTGCAGCCCTTAAAAACTCGGTTGTATTTTTGGCTGTCTGACTTCCATTGACACTAATCAATTATGTACATTCGGACAAAAGAAAAAGTGCCCTTGATGTGGGCTGGTGCCAGAAATTATGTTTTGATAAGTATAGAGTAACGTAGCATTTAATGGTCCTTAAGAAAATACAGTATAGATTTTACTTCAAAAATTTAACATGAACATTTGTCATTTTAATTTTAATTTAATAAGCAATATAGGTTTTTTCTTACATATTATATAAATCTATATGCATGTACTTTCTAAGAAACAGCACAGAACTGCAATAAAAATTAGCAATAAGACGTAATAATTAAAATACAGTAATAATAGAACACAAAGGAACAGAGACAGTGCTAAATTCGATAATTCGGACAAAAAAGATAGTCTAATTTTATTGTGCTCCCCTCCCTCCAGAAGAAAGAATAAATAAAGCTCAGCAGACAGGAGCATTTATGATCAAGGTAAATGCTGAAAAATAAGTAGCACCTTTGGTCATTAAAATGATTGTCAGCATTTCCAGGAAGCCTAAATAGTTCATTTATAATTTTGTAAAGAAAATAAAACTAATTAATATGTACCACAAAGTTTAGCTGCTGCATATTTGAGCATTTGCATAGAATGTTTAACTGACAAAATAAAAATGAATTCTTCAAAGCAATGTCAATTTTAAGTAAAGAAAATGCTACAGGTGTTTTCTATATCTTATTTTTAAAATTAGCCAGAGAATTCCTCTAACATACAGTCAGCCTGCATCATAGAATACTGTGGTACTCTTTTAATAATCCAGATCCATCAATTCATTTCAATAAAGGAATTATTCTATGCCTGGCACTTTGCTAGGCATTAAAGTTGTTATTATAACTAGGATAATATCCTTGTCCACAAGGAGCTCCCAGTCTGGTAAGAAAGAGATAAATTTGAAAATATATTCAAAACTGCAGGCAAAATCTGTATTCCCACAGAGGAATTCAACATTTGGTTTAAAATTTGTTATGAAGTGAAACTTAGACACTGCAGCAGAGATTTTTTGTAAAACATTATGTCCATATAACACTGTAGTGCAACTAAAGGGCAGGTGGCAAATGATTCAACACTCAAATAACTTTACTTAAAGATGAAGTAGGAACAACTTAATTGAATATACTTTAAAAATAATCAACAGCATAAAATATTCCTGATTTAAACAAATCTACATTATGTTTAAGTACAACAAAACATGTATTTGCATGAAAATGCAAGTTCTTTCATTTTCGGTTAACTTTTTACACATCTTATTTGACAAGTTCAGAACTGTTATACATATAAAAATTTCAAAAATAAATAAGTATTCCAAGATCGAATCACAATCTCTTTAAGTACATTCATCTGTAAGAAGGCAAAATGAAGGTTCTACCTTATATTTTTAAACTTAGGCATTTAAATGAATTATTTTACACTTTATTTCATTGTTTTAAAAAATAAAATAGTACAACCATGATTTAGGTCACGTAGAAACAGCTGATCACAATATGTTAGATGTCAAGCAAAAGTGCTCTTTATTTCACCATTATAGTAACTGTAGTTGATAGACCATGTGGCAAAATGATCATTTGTTCAGTGGCCATTAAGATATCTATAGAACAAACAAATCAACTACATTTTGATTTTTTCACTTAAAAATCATAAAAATT
>NW_012153285.1:1314730-1317165 GCF_000956105.1 Propithecus coquereli | reverse complement strand
CAGTGGCAATTATTTCTTGCACACAATTTAATAATTAAAAAAAAAGCATATGTTCTGTGCTCTGGCCTTTTACTTTAGCAAATGAATGAATGCTGCTTCTAAAATAAAAACACAAACAAAAGAAATCAATGGTGTATTTACACACATTTTCTATTAACACAATATTGGTGAGTACCTTTTTATTGACTTTGATATTGCTAAAACAATATATACTGTGCAAAATAATTAATCCTACCAGTTATTTAATATTATTTCCAATTACCCAGATTATCTCCCTGTGGCACTTAGCAAATATTCTTCAAATTAAGCTTGCAAACATGACTTTGCAAAGTATATAAAGGATTTATATCTGGTAGGGCTGTAATATGTGTTTCTAGTAAAATATTTTATTTAGTTTTAAAGGTCACTATTACAAACAGAATGGCTTATGTGGTGCAATGGAGAAGAAGATATGTTGGAAGTCAAAAAACTTGGTCCTATTTCCAACCCCTCATTTACTCAGATGATTGGTATATGTTTAGGCAAATCTCTTAATCTGGTCTAGTCTTATACTGTAAAAACGTAGGTATCTAACAAAACTATCTTAGGGACAAGATGAATGAATTAAGTAAATATGTTTTTTGATATGTAAATATATCAAAAACAACATATGGTACAAATAAAAATACAATTATATCTAATGCTCAGAAAATAAACATTTCAATCCACAAGTCCTATTTCACTAAATCTAGACATATTCATACTTTAGTTAGAAACAGACAGTAGGTGGTAGTAAAATGAAGTCCATTGAACAGCACATCAGAAATTTGTACTCTAATGAACAAGCTATATAAACTGGGTCTAACTCAAAATACTTATTTTAGATGCACAGGGAAGTAAAAAAAAAAAAAATCATAATGCCAGTCTTAGTCAAAAGAATAGGTTTTAAAATGTCACATTAAAATTTATGTGAAATAAAAATTCAGTTGTTTTGTTGTACTGAACAAAGGAACATTTTATTAATACCAACTTCTTATGTCTTAATACAATGCTCACAACTAGTGTTTTCTTACAAAGCTTCTCTAGCTTATTTTGCCACAGTTGAATTAAAAACAAAGAAACAAAAAACACTCTTTATCAAGAGACTAAAAAATATTTGCTGAAATATTAATGAATTTATGATCACTGCATAATTGCCTACTGAAATACTCCTGAATATTGCCCATCTTACTAACAAGTATATATGAAGATGCAAAAACAGGTATATCATGCAAATAGTGGAAGTGAAACTAAATCTGCCAAAGAAACAAAAATTCCATACAAAAAAAGTCCGTGTTAGGTTAAAAATGCTAAAGTTTACCTAGACATTACAAAAAAAAAGAAAGGAAAATAATTTTTAAAAATAATTATTAAAAGAAGGAAAAGAGAAGATAAAGCAGTAGGGGATTGGGATGGGAGAGATAATTTTGTCTAAAAAAACTCCCATATATTCCATTAAAGTCAACAATTCTTTTGGTAATATTAATTTTTCTTTTCAGGTTAAAATTACCATTCTCAGTGCTACAGCAATTCTTTCATGAACTGCCCTTAAGAGAATTAAAGTGAAGAAAAAGCAACAGGGGAGAGAAGATTAAGATAAACCCGATCGTAGGACCTTCTAAAGGGCTAAAATCTGCAGCATACAATTGATAGAAAAAGAGAGAAAAATCAGAGCTATAAAAAATGTCCTGAGCTCAGCAAATTATTCATTTTTTAAAATTATATCAACAAAGATGACTTATGATTTTGATTATGCAAACATTATAATTAATTACTGATAACTGGGCCTCTCAGCTTTTAAGTGGTTTCTCAAACATAAGGTCATACATAGTATATACAGAAATCAAAACCTGAACAAAAAAGTGAGATAAACAAAGTCAAGACTGTAATTTTAGTTTTTATTCTCCATAATTTTGATGCTGTTTGGTTTTATGAACAGTTCTGATTAGGAATCCACTTGGTATGATATATCAGTGATGTCACTGTATGGATGGAGACTACACAGTAATACATAATGGATCAATGTGTGATGGTAAGTTTTGTTTCTCAAAGCTGTCAGGCACTTTAAGGAAATTAGAAACATCCAGGATAGTAAGTGTCAAGGGCAGAAGGATCAATTTTTCAATATTCTTTAAAATCACATTTGATTGTATGTTTATTTTTACGTAAGGAAAACTCATGTTAACAAAAAAATCTTCTATAATATAAGCACTTTCTCTACCAGGAAACCTCAAGTCTACAGTCAGAGGGGTTGCCTTATTTGTGAAGATGAGTGGTCATGGTCAAAAGTATGTATATACGATTGACCTCAATAATATGGTTGTTTCTACAAGTCACAAATAAATAACACCAGATACATCATGGATGACTTCGTGAAGAATATAATTGGGAGTGCACTATCTGAATAGAGGTAAAGA
>NW_012153285.1:1313761-1314680 GCF_000956105.1 Propithecus coquereli | reverse complement strand
GAAATATTTAATTAACACACTGATTTAACATATTTGGGTTAAATACTTTTATATGAAACGCTTCAAATCAAATGTCAATTTTAGCAAATATTTGAAAAGACCCTGCTCTTCGATCTGCAACAGGAATTACCACACCTGGCTCATATCTGATTAATGCACGATCTCAATTTTGTCATTATTACAAAGAAGAAGCCTTATGTTAGTTGATGCACTTGCTGCAGCTTCTGAGGCCTGTCCTGTCAGCCTTGGGGCACGTGTGCCCTTCTGGATCCTGGAGTGTGGCCTTTTGACTAAATCC
Source organism: Propithecus coquereli (assembly GCF_000956105.1). Taxonomy (NCBI): domain Eukaryota; kingdom Metazoa; phylum Chordata; class Mammalia; order Primates; family Indriidae; genus Propithecus; species Propithecus coquereli. Next base: position 1,314,382 of record NW_012153285.1, on the reverse strand, counting down.
AAATTGTACAGAACAAATCCTTTTATTAAAAGGGGTGCAACAGAGAAAGATAAAGCTTTTCTTGCCTCCTTTGGTGCTTAAAAAAGAACAATCTTGAAATCAGAAGGCCGCAGGTTCCACACCCCTTACCAAACACATCATTGACTACTAGGTTTAGGGTCCTCCCTATTCATGAAAGATTTTACTGTGACACACCAGTTTACCCAAACATTTATCAAAATGTGTTTTTAGGGTAAGTATCCTGGATGTGCTAAACAAACAAATATTTAGTACAGATTACTGTTTTTACACTTTATCGCCTTCACCAGGGATCTGTTAATTAGGAGTAATTTGTTTGTTTGTCTTCTGGAAGGGAATGAAAAGCGGAAAATCTAGAAAGAATATCTATCTAGATAATATGGAGATGAAGGTAGATGGTATCTTTAACATAATAGAAGCTCTAGTCGCGTGTTGTCAGACATCTGTTGTTTATTTAACAATGGTTTAACTAGGTGAAAACACCATTTAAAAAACAAGAATTTTTGAGATACATCTTATTCTACTAATTTTATTAACCCATCTTCAGATTTTTAGATGAAGAAATATTGTAGTGGTCATCTCCTCAAGAGTATACAGTGGCAA
>NW_012153285.1:1307712-1310096 GCF_000956105.1 Propithecus coquereli | reverse complement strand
TGGAATTTAGTATTAAAGGAGTGAAATTTATGAGTCATGTAAATTCATACTGAGAAAACATGTGTTTCAAGGTGAGATACATTAAAACCTGACCCACTGCCTTTTAAAAGTGTGCTGTTTGGATTCTAAAAGAATCAGGAAAGGGGGTGGTGAGAGGTTAGGACAAGTTAGTGAAGGCACATTTAAGGTAAATGGTGCAAAATATGGCGTGCCCAGTTAATACAAATGGAAAATATTTAAGCTAGCCAGTGATCATGAATTATTTGGGTACGTTGGTTTTTTGACACCCTTTCTCATGTGTAATTTCATAACGTGGGTATAGGGCTTAGTAGGGGTTTTAGTGGTATACTCTTGACTTTGCATCACGATATCGTGAACATTTAAAATCTGTTGTTTCCTAGGGAGAAGAAATATGTTCAGTACTGATTGTTGCAGAAGCCAACTATATTTCCTCCTCTCTTTATGTGACTATATAATAATGTTATAGGCTGATATTCTTTTCTCAATCTTTGAAAGATTCCATTAAAGCAATAAATCTCCTAACAAGTTCAAAGGGGGTTGGGGAGAGCAAACAAGTAGAATAATGTATATTACCCTGGAACAATTCTGAATCCTGTATGTGTTTATGCCACTGTCTCAAGTGTGTTCTGGTTTAATTTTCAACATTTGTATATGGGAATTAATGAGTGCATATTTGTAACTTTGTAGAGTGCTACTGCCAGGTGTGACTGTACACATCACGTATGTGCTTTGAACGTACAATTTTACTTCCCTTTCTTTTCTAACAATTTAACAGAATCAGTGTTAGAAATAAAGAATTAACGAAGACAACCAAAGAGCAGCCAGATAAATGTGAATTGGTTTTGACTTGACAAGAAACTCATCAGTAAGTAAATAAACCTCCTCCCATGGAGAAAGCCACTGGAATGCACCCAACAGCCATGTCTCTACCAGCAAGTGATAAAAAGCCTCAGACCTAAAACTCCATGATTATTACTTTGCTATTTATTTCCTCCCAGGGTATGATATTTATATTATTTTAAATGTGTATTTTCAGAGAATTCAAGATGCTTTCTTGAAATTGAAAACAGTTTTCAGAAATTTATGGAGAGGTATTACGCAATTTATGATGCCGCATTTCTTAGGCCAAGTCAGAGTTGATTACAAAAGCACCGATAATATAAAAATAGCTATTTCAAGAATCAAGATTGGGTGCAACTAAATTAAAAACAGCCATATAGTGCCACATTTTTCCTGATTTATTTACCTATGATATTGGCACACCTTGTCTTTTACTTAATATTTGAAAAATACAAATACATCTTCATATACAAAAAAGTGAATGCTACATGAAAAATGTAATCTTATATAGCTTCCTAAATATGAGCCACATGCTTAAGCAGTGCATACATTTTATGAATCAGATCCTTAATGTGAACTATTACAAAAGCTTGGTATCCAGATGCAATTTCATAGGAATTACAGCACCTGCCTTTACTGCAATAAAAAAATGAATGACAAATTCCCTTTGACATCTTAAGAGTGACGTCATCCTTAAGAGTGCAATAATCAAGCACTAAATGCTTTTTATTAATCATAATGTTAATTTAAACTTCATATTTATGGACATAAATATTTATAATTTTAACCACAATGTACAATTTCTTTCTTGTTTAAAAGTAGTTTCTCACTCAAAATGGTATTTATAGTCTTGAAAGCACAGAACCATCACATGCCTTTGTATTCAAGAGTGAATCAGATTCCCAGATGTTTTCACAGTTATGAAAATGAGAAATTGCTAAATTAGCATGGGCTGCAATATTTCAAGCCTCTTCCTATCCTGTTATAAACTATACCTACAATTCCAATAGCCTCCATTTCTAGAAGCTTTTTTTAATAGTTTCCTGGCTTAGTTATGTTCAAAGGCAAGAGGAAGTCTAATCAGTAGAAGGTAGAATTTTCAAGAGCTGCCATTCCTACAGTATGTAGCATTTTCAGTGGCTGAGTAAAAGGCCTATTTATAGTTTGTTTTTTGCTTTTGCATTTTGTGGAAGTGAGGGTGCTGAGCGACCTCAGGGGACTCATTAAAACCACCTCCCACTCTTAGTCAGTTGTACCCAGATGAATTACTCATAATAGAAACCTCTGACCACCACTGTATGTTGGGAAAAATTAGAATTCGGTCCACTCACATATCTGTCAACTAGGATTCCAGTTTATTCTACTTTGGTATTTGAGCATGATAATGAATCTAAATTGAGTCCCAGTTGAAAGAAATCCCTGATTATTACTTTCTGGATTTTAAACTAAAATCCTTTTAGAATCAATGGACATAGCTTATTGCTAGGAGTCATTCAGACCTTTAATTTGATTTACATTTTAGG
>NW_012153285.1:1303594-1305179 GCF_000956105.1 Propithecus coquereli | reverse complement strand
CTTTCTTTTTTTCTTTTTAAATATCAGACTAGCTTCTCAATTTGTGAGAATCTTCTTTTGTGGTGTCCTAAGCATGTACTTAGTCTCCTTACTGGGTAATTCAGCATAAACACTTTTATAAGCATCTTTGAAAATATTTCAGATCTTAAAACCTAAAGGTAATCTTTACAATTTATAAATATGGAACATAAGTAGCTGATCCTCGATACTTATAAAAATAACCTTGAATGAATTTTCCTTCATCTTTGCATTGTCTCTATACATGGAATATATATCTTATATATATATTTATATATATTTCTTTCAGTGATATTATGAATGCCTTTCCGTTTTAGGCATGTAACAAATTCCAAATTAATATCATTGATGTGCTCTAAAAAAACATGACCTTTTGTGAACATTATTTTACATTTTTGACTCATTTTAATATCAAAAGAAGAGAGATCAGTTCACCAATGATAAAATAAAGAAAAAGTGGCATTTTTATTTCTGTGATACATTTGTAAGAGCATAAAACAATGGATAATGATAAAAATACTGAAAATTATACTACTAATCATCAGTCCTAACTTAAGTTCTTAAGTTCATAGGTCCAGGCTCTGAAATGAATTTAGGTCTAAAATTGACTAATTATGAAAGTTTAAAATACAGTTTAAAACCTAAAATTAACATCCCCCAAATCTTGGAGGCTATTAGTATTATTATAAACCACATTATTCACTGGAAGGAAAGTCTCAGTTAATGAATATTAATTTTATGATTTTTACTTTCTTTGATGAAAAATATCCTTACCAGCAAGAGGAGGGCCAAGAAGAACTGGGCCACACTCCACAACTGTGACAAGTCCCACAGCACTGGAAAATCTTGGGGCACCAACAAGGTCCATAAGAGTTTCAAAGAGAACGCTGCTAACACTCCCAAATCCAAGGCCAAAAAATACAGCATATACCACCAGGCTTGGGTAGTTTTGTGCCAGTGGGCACAAGAGATGACACACTCCATTGAACATAATTGCGAGACTGAAGAAGTACTGGATTCGGGGTCTGATATATTTGGAGTTTGCAATTAATCCTCCAGAAGGCCTAGCAAACATATCAACAAAAGCCATAACAGACAGCAAGAAAGCTGCAGAATACTCATCGATTCCCTGATGTTTAGCATATGGAGCCAAGAATATAATGGGGGCAAAAAACCCTAAAAACATAATGACATTTCCGGACAGGTATATAAGAAATCCTCTATGCTTAAAAAGGGAGAAATCTAAATATTTATTAACTTTTTCCCATGATGACTTCTCAGGGATTTTCTTCAGACTTGAACCTTCTTCTCTTACGGCAATCTTATTTTTAGATTTAGAAGTAGTTTGTTTGGGTATAAGGGGTTTAAGGGGTCTCATGAGGGACCCAGCCACACAAGCGTTCAAAAGGATGCCTCCCAAAATCAAGAAGCTTCCCTTCCAACCATAAGTATTAAAAAGGTACTGATTGAAAGGAGCCAATGTACTTAAGAGAACAGGACTTCCTGCCATGGCCAATCCATTTGCCATGGGTCGTTTCCTATAGAAGTATTTGCCAATTATTGTTAA
>NW_012153285.1:1299057-1303174 GCF_000956105.1 Propithecus coquereli | reverse complement strand
ATGTGAACAGACTAAAAAGGTGGTAATTTGTAACAATCATATGTCTCCCCACAGATATTTCTTTCAATATCAAGCAAATAATAAGAAATTTATGAAATTAATTTCATTCTTACATCCCTCATGTTCCAAATTTAATGTATATAGAGGTATATGTATGCTAACTATAAAAGAATTTTTTTGCTTGAAACATACATTTAATTCAGAGATTAAAGCTGATTATTTATATGAGCCAAAGTTCCCACTGTCTAGGGAACTCCCTGGCAATACTGATTACCACCTTTGAGAAATGATTTACCTCTTGTAGCTCACCAAGGTACTATTTAGCAATAATAATGAATAAGGTCCTTTATAAAATACATAGAATTAATTTAGATAAACTATCTCATTTTCTCCCTTAGCCTAAACATTATTCTATATTATTTTACGGGCTGGAGAGGTAAGAATTCTTCTATATTTACTAATTTACCTAAATTGAAACAGTACTGCAAAGTGGTTAAGTACTCAGGTTCTAGGACACACAGGTCTGAGTACAAATACCCAAACCCTTCAACACAAACATTTTCTGTGAGTAGGAAGATTCCTACGAGCTTACAAGAAGGAACCAAAAACATACTTTGGAGAGTAACAGGAGCATGCTCTCTAACTCTACCTCAGCCATACCTGTGAGATATGCAGAATAAGTAGATCCAACTTATAAATAATAAAACTGACCAGCCTATGGTCAAGTAGCTTGTAAGTGGAAGAACCCTAACTAAAACCCTGGTATTGTGTTTCTAAGTTCAAGTTTCTTTATCTCATGTCATTTTCCCCATTCTGTCACCTGGAACTTTTGCCTTTAGATTTTAATCCACATTTTCTTTAGGAAATAGCTGCCATCTATTTCCCGTTCTGGCATTGTAAAATGAACATAAGACTTGAAATCAATAGATCTGAATCTGCCCCAACTAATTACCTATTTGGTACTACTGGGAAAAACAATTAGACTTCCTGAGCTCCAGTGCACTCAACAACAAAGAAAGAGTATTGCCCAAATCAAGTAAGTTCTAGAACTGTAATATATTATATGAATGACATTGTGATTATTATTTGATAATATTTATTTATAAATAGCAAAATGCTGGGTACTTAGTAAAGTCCTATATATTATTTTTTTTACATTAATCATTTCAACAACTCCTTAAGAAAAGAGCTATTATTTTCCCCATTTTACAGTCAACAAGACTGAAGCATAAGGAGGTTAATGTAACCATGATCACACAGCACGTACTAAGTCAAGTTTAAAAGCTAGATCTGTCTGCTTTCAGAAACCAAAGTAATAGGACGAGGTTATGTGACAGCTCGTACACCATGACTCCCTTGTGTATATATATTTATCTATATACATTTACAAATGCACAGAAGGATGCATCCAATTGTCAATGAGGGTTATCTCTGGTAGAGTGTGGGGGTGGGGAGAGGAAATTAATTACAAGGGGATCCTCACCTTGCATTTACATGTATTTCTGTATTGCTTTATTTTTGTTTTAAAACCAGCATGTGTCATTTTTGTAATTTAAAAAACCTAATAAATATATTTCCATTTTAGAAAAAAAGGAAGTGCTTAGATATAAGAAGGTTTTCATTTACAATATCGAAGTATGTTTTGCCATATCCAAAAGGGAGAAAGTTGTGGATAGGTTGTAACGAGAAAGATTTTAACATTACTGTTACTGTAGGCATTAATACCTCTATTTTTTTTTCATCAAATGATACATGAGTGTTAAGATTAGACTGACTTAAAATCACTATTAAAAAGATAAATATTTTTACCTTTTTATCTCTAGGCATAAGAGAGAGATTCAGTCTCTTTACATAGTGAAGTCTAATTTTTCCTAAAACTTTGAAAGTAGACTTTTTAATGCAATTTATAGTTCAGGCTAATAAAAATAGTGTTTTTCAAATGTACACATTCAGGTCAGTTTGATACAATAGACATTATGCATGAAAACAACTATAATCAAGTGACAGTATGTCATTTTAAATATTTGTGTTAGTAGCAAATGTGTCTCATTGAGCTTTTAAACAGGATCACTTCAATAAGGAAAAGAAGGGACAGGGTTACGATCTCTACCATTAATTAGAATACAGACAATGATAATTTTATTGTTGAAGTTAAATTAGGGCATCCAGACAATATCTCCTTGGCCCCATTTTAAACATATTATTAGTGGTAAGTCAGATACTCTAAATGGAAATTAGTGATGAAAAGTAAGCTTTAAAAAATGAAGATATTTATATATTTATACCAGAAAGTCAATGTCCACAATACCATCTCAATTGGCTTGAGGGTAAAGAGTGAAAAAGTAAAAATAAACTAAAGCTGTTTTCTTTTAAACATTTATATGATGGTATGTAACTTTTTTGATAACTATCTTTTTCCTTCTTAAAATGAAATGTTTGGCCATTTTATAGCTAGTATTTCAATGCACAAGATGAAGATTCTTTAAAATAGCATTGTTTATAAAAAGTAAACTCAAAGAAAACAGTTAAGACTTTTCTGCTGTTCCTTCTTCTCATAGAGCTTTGCAACCCCAGAAGTGTTAAGAAGAATATAAACCGAAGACAAAATGACTTACCTACAGTGAATCCCATAGTGAGGTAAAGCTGCACTACAGTGGTGCTGAAAGAGGCCAAGGTCATTCCTAAACAGCACAGCAAACCTCCCACCATCACCACTGGCCGGCTGCCATATTTATTTACCAAAACGCTACTGATGGGACCTGAAATAGAGGGGAGATTGAGAAATATTCAGTTGTTGGGTCATTTATTTATTTATGTTTAACATTTGTTGATCTCAAAAGTCAAGAAAGCACATTTTAATGATCAAAGGAAAAATACTAGTTCACACAGAATATAAAGAGGAATTTTCTAATAATTAACAAATAACTAGTTTGACAGGTTATTTTAAACCATCTATATAAAGCCACATGAAATAACAAATTATAAGTATTTAACATATAGTTTGTTATGACCATAACCATTCAAATTTTGATGGAAACGTTTTAAACAGAACACAGCTAAAATGTACAAAATATCTTAATAAACACAGGTAAATTTATATAACAAAAATCTAGGGATTATAGAAATAACTTGTCCATTAAAATTTTGTTTTCTAGAATAATGTATATGTGTATATATACACACGCATATATACTATCAATTAGAGCTCGATTCTTTTATTATATTCAATGGTGATTTTTTAATACCATATTTCATTGATTCTAAGACACCCATTATTTTCACATCATCTTATATTAGCAATAGGATGTTTTACACTTGCTGGCTTCTTCTAAGTTCCATTCATCAGATGTCAGTCGTAGGTAGTAATGTAGCTATCATGGCCTATGTGAGCTTGAATGTGGTTATTATTTCTTATGACTTGATTGGACAATGCTTAATCCCTCACATTTCAAACATTTTAAGGAGTATTTGAAAAAGAAAATTATGAATCCTGATTTTTGGGTGAAAAATCTTCTGTTGACAATTCTTGTAAGGTATAAAAAGTAGTAGCATCAAAACTTACAGAATGGGTGCAGCCATTTAGATGTAATTATCAGAGAAAATGACGGATCTATTAAAATATGTTGCACACCAGCAAAGAGGACAATCTTACATGTGAAACGTGAACACTGAGGATTCTGACTCAAAAGTAATTTATAAGAATCAGATATTGAATAGAAAGAAGTTTTATGAATGTCTTCTTTAATGTATATTTGCCAATGTATGTATATGTGTGTAGGTACGTATATTCAGAAGTGATTAAAACAATTAAAACAATCTAAAAAGCTAAGTCTAAAAAAGCTCTTTTGATGATTATAAAATAAAAGTTCTAAAATTTAAGAAAGTGTTGTGTCTTATTTCAGTGGCAGCAATATTTTCTTTCTTGGTATGTCATAAAATAATGGTGCCACTTAACAATTGAGAATATATTAGATTCAATGAAATTTCATATTATTCTATGGAACTTGCTAATGTGGAAGTGACCTGCTTTGATATTTTCTTCTAAACTTAAAATTTTATTTCATCTGAAACTAGGGATAGTGCTTGGAAGAAATAAATATTGGGTTAGGTCAGAATT
>NW_012153285.1:1275593-1298263 GCF_000956105.1 Propithecus coquereli | reverse complement strand
TGCCGAAGGTTGAAGTGGCTGTGGCGATTTCTTAAAATAACACAACAATTAAGTTTACCACATCAATTGTTGGTTGATAGCGTTTTATGCATAGCAGAACCTCTTTCAAAATTCGAGGTTATTCTCTCAATCTCTGCTGCTGCTCTATCAACTAAGTTTATGTAATATTCTAAATCCATTGTTGTCATTTCAACAATGTTCACAATATCTTCACCAGGAATAAATTGTCTCAAGCAACCACTTTCTTTGCTCATCTGTGGGAAGCAATTCCTCATCTGTTCCAGTTTTATTATGAGATTGCAGCCATTCAGTGATGTTATATCTTCAGGCTCCACTTCTATTATAATTCTAATTTTCTTTCCATTTTCACCACATCTACAGTTATTTCCTCCACTGAAGTCTTGTACCCCTCAAACACATCCAGGAGGGTTGGAATCAACTTCTTCCAAATTCCTGTTAATATTGCTATTTTAACCTCCTCCCACGAATCATGAATATTCTGAATGGCATGTGGAATGGTGAATCCTTCCAGAAGATTTTCAATTTACTTTGCCCAGATCTACCAAAGGAATCACTATCTATGGTAGCTATAAACTTACAAAATGTATTTCTTTAACAATAAGAATGAAAAGTGAAATGACTCCTTGATCTGTGGGCTAGAGAATGGATGCTGTGTTAGTAGGCATGAAAACAACATTAATCTCCTTGTACATCTCCATCAGAGCTCTTGGGTGACCAGGCGCATTGTCAATGAGCAGTAATATCTTGAAAGAAATTTTTTTTCCTGAGCAATAGGTCTCAATAGTGAGTTTAAAATATTCAATGAACCATGCTATAAACAGATGTGCTGTCATCCAAGCTTTGTTGTTTCATTATAAGAACACAGGCAGAGTAGATTTAATACAATTCTTAGGGGCCTAGCATTTTTAGAATAGTAAATAAGCACTGGCTTCAACTTAAAGTCACCAGCTGCATTAGCTCCTTACAAGAGAATTAGCCTGTCCTTTGAAGCTACGAAGCCAGGCATTGACTTCTCCTCCATAGCTGTGAAAGTCATAGATGGCATCTTCTTCCAACAGAAGGCTGTTTCATCTACATTGTAAATCTTTACTGTAGTCACCTTCATCAGTGATTTTAGGCAGATCTTCTGGAGCTTGTACGTCAGCACTTGCTGCTTCACCCTGCATTTTTATGTTACGGAGGCAGCTTCTTTCCTTAAACATCATGAAACAACATCTGCTACCTTCAAACTTTTCTTCTGCAGCTTCCTCACCTCTCTTGGCCTTCATGGGATTGAAGAGAGTTAGGGGCCTGCTCTAGATTAGGTTTTGGCTTAAGTGAATGTCATGGCTGGTTTGATCTTCTACCCAGACCACTGAAACTATCTCCATTTTCCCTTTCCCTTCACAACTTGGTTAACTTTAGCTTTGGGGTATCTCTGCTTTTGACACTTTCCTAATTAAGCTGATTCATTTCTAGCTTTTGATTTTGATTTTGGCATTGCCATTTCCAAGGAATTATGCCTAGGCCTCAGGCATTTACGTCACTAAAAATGTATGTGGTTCACATGAAATAGTTACTATTTAATTTTATGTTCACTGATACTTACATGTACTCATGGTATGTTTTTTACAGAGCAATCTATGCTACCAATTAAACTGCATACTATGATTTGGTATCATGTGATTAGTTAAAAAGAAAATTAACTAAAGTAACTTTTATTAGCCAAACAAAGGTAAAGGTAACAGAGAGTTGAACAAATAGATTCATGACACAACTAAGAGTTTAAGGTAAATCACTGTTTTCTACATTCTTAATAAGATATTACTAAAAAAGAATTATAAATTATAAAATATATATTTAAAAGATATTGTATGTTCCATTACAAATAATAAAGCATTTGTCTAACTTAAGTAGTAAATTTATCAACCCAAATATCTGAAGAGTTAGAAACCTACTGTCAGACATTGAGAGGACACAAATATTTCTAATGCAGGAAAGGAAAAAAAGCTAAATCTTATACACTGAGTATTTAACAACAAATAGTTACATGTCCCTAGAATTCATTCGGATTAAGTGATGCTGCATTAAATCATAAAGGCTGTAGAGATTAAAAAAAAATTCTCTATTTCTACTTGTAAACACAAGTACATTTTGCAGTAACCTCTTCACTTAAATATATTGTCAAGATATGTGTGAATTTTTTAAACAATATTGAAATTATTTGGGAACTAGTTGTTTAAAAAATGTACTTGGTTTAATATTTAACAGGAGAATCCATGTACAATGTTGCTAAATATTTTACTAACAATAATGAAGCCATTAACCAATCTACTTCTTGTTTCATATCTTTTTATTACAGTAGTTCTCCCCTTATCTGAGGTTTCATTTTCTGCATTTCAGTTACTTGTGATCCCTACAGAAGACCTAAAATATTAAATGAAAAGACCCAGAAATCAACAATTCATAAATTTTAACTTGCAGGCTGTTCTGACTAGCATGATGGAATTTCGTGTCATCCAACTCATTTTTTTGCCCAGTGTATTCACGCTGTATACATTACTTGCCTGTTAGACACTTAGTAACTGTCTTCATTATCAGATCAATAAGAAAATAAAAGAAAGGGTAGTCCAGTACAGTAGGATATTTTGAGAGTGAGAGAATACATTCATATAAATTTTTTAAGCTTTTTAAATTAATTTATTTAATGAGTGGTACATATGTTTATTTTTGTTTATTTTTTGTAAATTTCAAAATATTAAGGGAGTACAAATGTTTTTGTTACATAGATACCTTTTATAATGCTTTAGTCAAAATGTGCCCATCACCTGCACAGTGTTCATTTTACATGTTAGGTAGGTTTTTCCCCCTCTTTTTTCCCCCCCTTTCTTGATTTCCAATGATTTTTACTTCTTTCTGTGCCCATCAATTAGTTCCAAATTATTAGAGAGTGCATGTGATGTTTGTTTTCCCATTCTTGAGATACTTCACTTAGGATAATGGTCTCTGCTTCCATCCAAATTGCTGCAAAAGAGATTAATTTATTTCTTTCTGCTGAGTAGTACTCACTGGTATATATATTCCACATTTTGTTAATCCACTCATGAATCGATGGGAACTTGGGTTGATTCCACATCTTTACAATTGGAAATTGTGCTGCAATAAACATTCAAGTGCCGGTGTCTTTTTGATGAAATGACTTATTTTCCTTTTGGAAGATTCCCTGTAGTGGGATTGCTGGATCGAATGGTAGGTCTACTGTTAGATCTTCGGGAAATCTCCATACTGTTTTCCATAGAGGTTGTATTAATTTGCAGTCCCACCAATAGTGTGTAAGTATTCCTTTCTCTTTGCATCTATTGTTTTTGGTCTTTTTAATAAAAGCCATTCTAACTGGGGTAAGGTGATATCTCATTGTGGTTTTAATTTCCATTTCTCTGATGATTAGTGATATTGAGCATTTTTTTATATGTTTATTGGCCATTTGTCTATATTCTCTTGAAAAGCTTCTGTTCTTGTCTTTTGCCCACTTTTTAATGGTTATTTTGTTTTTTTCTTGTTGATTTGCTTGAGTTCTTTGTAGATTCTGGATGTTAGCCCTTTATCAGATGTACACTTTGCAAATATTTTCTCGCATTCTGTACGTTGTGTATTTGCTCTGTTGATTATTTCCTTTGCTGTGAAGAACGTTTTTAATATAATTAAGTCCCATGTATTTTTGTTTTTGCTGTAATTGCCTTTGGGGTCTTAGTCATAAATTCTTTGCCTAAACCGATATCTAAAAGACATTTTCGTACATTTTCTTCTAGAATTTTTATAGTTTCATGCCTTACGTTTAAGTCTTTTAATCCAACTTGAATTAGTTTTTGTGAGTGGTGAGTGATAGGAGTCCTGTTTCATTCTTCTGCATGTGAATATCTAATTTTCCCAGAACCATTTATTGAATAGAGCCTCTTTTCCTCAGTGTATGCTATTGTTTGCTTTGTCAAAGATCAGTTGGTTGTAGGTAGATGGTTTTATATCTGGGTTCTCTGTTCTACTCCATTGGTCTATGTCTATACTTTTGTACCAATACCATGCTGTTTGTTTACTATAGCCTTGTAGCATAGTTTGAAGTCTAGATATGTGATGTCTCTAGATTTATTCTTTTTGGTTAAGATTGCTTTGGCTATTTAAGATATTTTTTGGTTTCAAACAAGTGTAGAATTATTTTTTTCTAGATCTTTGAAATATGATATCGGTATTTTGATGGGGATTGCACTGAATCAATAAATCACGTTGGGCAGTATGGACATTTTAACATTGTTGATTCTATTAATCCATGAGCATAATATGTTTTCCCATTCATTGTGTCATCTGCGATTTCTTTGACCAGTGTTTCATAGTTCTCATTGTAGAGATCTTTCACCTCTTTGGTTAAGTATATTCCTGAGTATTTTTTTTTTTCGTAGCTATTGTGAATGGTATTGAGTTTTTGATTTGACTCTCAACTTCACTGTTATTGGTATATAGAAATGCTACTGATTTGTGTACATTAATTTTTTCACCTGAGACCTGGCTGAATTTATTTATCAATTCCAGGAACCTCTTGGTGGAGCCTTCAAGATTTTCTAGATACAAGATCATATTGTTAGCAAAAAGTGAGAGTTTGACTTTCTCTTTCCTGATTTGGATAACAGTCATTTCTTTCTCCTGCCTTATTGATCTGGCTAGAACTTCCAGTTGAATCCTGTGGATTGTTATAGCTTGTGTCCCCATTGTGTTTCAGTTTGAGAAATCTTTTGATTTTCATTTTAATTTCCTAGCCCATGTTGAAAAGAATTGGTGACAGTGGGCACCCTTGTCTTGTTCCAGTTCTTAGGGGGAATGCTTTCAACTGTTACCCATTCAGTACAATGCTTGCAGTGGGTTTGTCATATATGGCTTTTATAATTTTGAGATATATTTCCCCAATACCTAGTTTGTTTTTAACAAGAAAGTGTGCTGAAATTTGTCAAATGCTTTTTCTCCATCTATTGTGATGATCATATGATTTTTGCTTTTGCTTCTGTTTATGTGGTGGATCACATTTACTAATTTATGTATGTTGAACCATCCTTGCATCTCTCGGATGAAACCCACTTGGTCACGTTGGATTATTATTATGTGCTGTTGAATTTGGTTTGCTAGTATTTTATTGAGAATTTTTAAATCTATATTCATAAGGGATATTGATCTATAGTTTTCTTTTTTTTTTTTTTTTTGTTCTTTCCTTTCCTGGCTTTGGTATCAAGGTGATACTGGTTTCATAGAATGAGTTTGGGAGGATTTCCTCCTTCTGGATGCTATGGAATAATTTCTGCAGTATGGGCACCAGCTCTTCTTTGTAGCTCTGGTAGAATCTGGGTGTGAATCCAGCTGATATGTGGCTTTTCTTTGTTGGAAGAGTTTTTATTACTACTTCAATCTCGCTTCTCATTATTGGTCTGTTCAGGAGTTCTATCTCTTCCTGATTTGAGTCTTGAGAGGTTGTGTATTTCCAGGAATTTGTCCATCTCCTCTCTACATTTTCTAGTTAATGAGTATAGAGATTTTCATAATATTTACGGATGATATTTTGTATTTCTGTGGTATCAGTTGTAATATCTCCTTTTTCATTTCTGATTGATCTTATTTGGTTCCTTTCTATTCTATTCCTGGTTAATGTAGCAAGAGGTCTATCGATTTTGATTATCTTTTCAAAGAACCAACTTTTGTTTTGTTGATCCTTTTTGTTTTTGTTTTCCATTTTGTTTAGTTCTGCTCTGACCTTTGTTATTTCTTTTCTTCTGATGGCCTCGGGTTTGGTTTGCTCTTCCTTTTCTAGTTCCTTGAGATGTGTCAGTAGGTTGTTAATTTGTAAACTTTCTGTCTTTTGATGTAGCCATTTAAAACTATGGATTTTCCCCTTAATGCTGTTTTTGCCGAATCCCGTGGATTGTTATAGCTTGTGTCCCCATTGTTTTTCAGTTTCAGAAATCTTTTGATTTCCATTTTAATTTCATTATTGATTCAATAATCATTCAACAGCAGGTTGTTTAATTTTCATGACTTTATATAGATTTGGGTGTTTCTTTTGGAATAGATTTCAGTTTTATTCCACTATGGTCTAAGAAGATACATGATATGATTTTGAATTTTTGAATTTTGAGACATGTTTTGTGGCCAAAGATATGATCAATCTTGGAGAATGGTCCATGTGCTGATGGGAGGAATGCATATTCTGTAGTTTGGGGATAGAATGCTCTGTAAATGGCCATTAGGTTAATTTGTTCTAAAGTCCCATTTAAGTCCAGCGTTTCTTTATTTATTTTTTGCCTTGAAAATCTGTCCAGCTCTGTCAATGTAGTGTTGAAATCACCAGCAATTACAATCCTGCTGTTTATCTCTTTGCTTAACTCTCATAGAATTTTCTTCATGAATCTCGGGGCTCCTGTGTTAGGTGCATATACATTTAGAATTGTTATGTCTTTTTGTTGAATTTCTCCCTTTACCATTATATAATGTCCATCTTTGTCCTTCTTTACTATTTCTGATTTAAAGTCAATTTTATGTAATATGAGAATGGGTGGGTACACCTGTTCTCATTTGGTTTCCATTTATATCGAACTTTTTTTCCCCGCCCCTTCACCTTGAGTCTATGTGAGTCCTTGTGGGTTATATGTGTTTTATGGAGACAGAAGATACTTGGCTTGTATTTTTTTATCAATTCAGTCAGCCCATGTGTCTTGAGTGGGACATTAATGATGAGTTAATGTTAAGCGATAGAATTGATATGTGGGATATTGTTCTGTTTATCATGTTGGGTAGTAACTCATTACTTTGTTTTCCCTCTTTTGCTGTTGTTTTTTACGACCTGTGAGCTTTAGCTTTTGGGTGATTTTATGCAAGTGAGTGTCTATCATTCTGATCCATGTGTAATGCAGCTCTGAGTATTTCCTGTAGGGCAAGTCTGGCTGTGACAAATTCTCTCAGTGTTTGAAATGTATCTCTCATTCATATATGAAACTTAGTTTTGCAGGATACAAAATTCTAGGTTGGCAGTTGCTGTGTTTAAGAGGACTGAGGCTGGGACCTGAATCCATTCTGGCTTGGAAGGTCTATGCTGAGAAATATGCAATCAGCCTAATGGATTTTCTTTCATAAATTGTTTGATGTTTTTGCCTCACAGTTCACAGGAGTTCCTCCTTTGTGTTGACTTTGGGCAATCTGATGACTATATGTCTTGGTGATTCCCTCTTTGCAATATATCTCTGAGGTATTCATTGAGGTTCTTATATGTGTATGTCTAAATCTCTAGCAAGACCAGAAAAGTTTTACTCAATTATTCCCTCAAATAGGATTTCCAGACTTTGTGCTTTTTCTTCTTTCCACTCAGAGATGCCTAGAATTCTACTATTTGGCCATTTTACAAAATCCCATATTGCTCATAGGCTTTGTTCATTCCTCTGGATTCTTTGTTCTTTATTTTTGACTGACTGGGTTAATTCTAAAGAGTTTTTCCAAGCTCTGAAATTCATTCCTCTACCTAGTATAGTACTTTTAAAGCTTTTCACTGTGTTTTATAGTTCCTTATATTAATTTTTCATTTCCAGAAGTTCTTTTTGATTTTTTTAATAAGTCTATCACTTTAGTAAATTTTTCAGACATTTCCTGAATTGTTTTTCTATTTTTTTTAGTTGGGTTTTCATTTTTTTTTGAATATTATTGAGCTTCCTTATAATCCATGTTTGGAATTCTTTGTCATTTGAATATTTTCATTTGGTTGGGATCCATTACTAGAGAGCTGGTGTGCCCCTTTGGGGTTGTACTTTTGCTCTGATTTTTCATGCTTCCAGAGTTCTTGCACTAATTCTTTCTCATCTTGAGCAGCTGTCACTTCTTCTGTTTGGATTTTCTTTTGTTTAGATGGGGCTTTTTTTCCCCCTCACTCTTAAGGGTGTGTCTGTAGCATATGTTGGATAAGAATCTTTGGATTTGCTTATGGGTGCTTTTATCTGGGTCTAGGTTCTAGATGGATGCTTTGCTTATAGTTATCCTTAGTGTGGTGGTTTTTTCAGTCGTTATTTTTCTGTAGACTGTAGCAGCAGTGATCTATGTGTGTGGGCCAATTCCATGTCTCTTGTTGATGAGGAAAGAGGAAGGTTTTTGAAATCCTTTCTCTTTTCCCAGCCCTGTGGTCTTCTCAACAGTGTGAATTCTATTTGAATGCCCAGCTTAATCTCTGAGACAGGAGGTGGTGCTTTGGGTTAGGAATCAACCACACCCTATATGATCTAGCCAGTAAATGCTATAAAGGGTTTTACAAATTTACCTCCCTGCTAGTAGGTGTTGTTTGCCAGATAGAGGAAGCTGCAGTGTTTTGTTTTTTTTTTTTCCTCTTGGGTGGGGCGAGCACCTGTTACCAGCTGTAGGCCCTCAAGAGAAGCACTTGTATGCCCCAGGTGGTGGGTGGGGCCCTGGATCTCTCAGGGAACTCCTTATTCTTCACTGCAGTAGAGGCAGGTGGAATAGTGAGGCTAGGCAGGGCTGGGTCATAGAAGCCTGCCTTCAGGCTCCACAAAAGCCAGCAAGGGAACTGTCTCAGCAGGAGTCAAAGGTTTGCTCCCAGCCTGCTGGGAAAAGCCACCAGGGAATGGCTGAAGTGGCCCCACCAAGCCAGAAAGTCTGCTCATGGGGGAGGGGCCATCTGAGATTCACAGTCTGGCGGTCAGGAGTGGATTTCACTTTTCTTCACCCTCTCCTTCCCCAAGGTCTCCTTCCGGTGTCTAGCCACTGGCAGGAGTTCAAACTAGCTGAGCTCCCCAGCAATGGTGCTGTGACCTGGGAGCTTCCCTATCCAGGATCCCACCCTGGGCTAAGAGTGCTGCTTTCCTATGGGGGGAGGGGTGCTCCATGAGTGCATTGTGGCTTGGACCCACACTGCACCTTCCTCTGAGTTCTGCCCACATGGGCTCCCTTGCCTCCCAAGATTAGTTCACAAATCTTTCCTCCATGCCCTTGATCAACACTCTCAAGTCCTGGGGGTATGGGATCTGGCCTGTGGGCCTGTCCCCAGGTCCCCCAATTTCAATCCCTGACTGTGCCAGAGAGAAGCGTTCTGGTCCTGAGTTGCCTATGGGGTGTTCAAGCAGATTTGATGTCCCTCCACTTCGAGTGTTCCCTGCTCTGATGGAGCAGCCAGGCAAGCAGCACCAAGGAGGGCCAGAGGGCAGAGAGTTCACAGTCTGAGTACTCCTTGGTCCACTGTAAGTCTTTAAGAGGAAAGGTGTGAGCCCTACTCTTTGTGGAAGCCTTGGTGTTGTGCGTGCACCAACAGAGGGAAAACAGTCGCTTCGGAGAGCCCCAACTCAATCATCGCTCTCTGTAGCAGCAGGTGCGGGATGGGAAGGGGAGGAAAAGGGTCTGAATGGAGGACAGCTAGCACACTAGTTGTCTTTGTCCCTCTCTCTGGAAGGCAGCCACTCAGAATGTCCAAGCTCCGGTGTCACACAGATCGCTGGGGACCCACCAGCCCCTGTGGCTCCCTCAGTCTGGGTCAAAGTTGGAAAATGTGTGGGAAAAAGCAAGACAAAAACTAAAGTGCTGAAGCTCCCCGGTGGAGGACAAAGGTACACACTGAGTGGAGAAGCAATATGGTGCCTGCCATCATGGCTTAGGTCTGTGGTTATGGGAAGGAACCCTGAGGGGGCTGGCAGCCTCGTGCTTTTTCCTCAAGAAGCTCACGGTTCAGTGGCACCAGCAGCTTTTGGGCACATGAGGGTAGAAAGACTCCACCTGCTGACATCCAGAGGTGTGAGGGAAGGAGAAACAAAACCCCACCTATCCTTTTCACCAGGCTCCATTTTATAATCATGAAGGGAACCAGTCTAAGGATGAAGCTGATGAGGGAGATGAGGGGGAGACACAAATACCTGGTTTCAGATAATATTAAATATTATCAAACTCCTGAATCAACTAACTTTAGGGTCTAGCCTACCTCTCAGTTCATAAGAGATAATGCTCTCATAATCTTACACAAGATAATAAACGTGCATATTGTTTAAACTAAAGGAAATTTCATTTGTTTCTTATACTGAAAATATTCTAATATTAACTTTCAACAGTTACTGAGTTCTTATTGAATTACAAATACTGTACTAAGTGGCTTACATTCATTATTTCATTTTATTCACACTAAGACTCTGTAAGATAGCTGTATGTACATTCTACAGATTTGTAAATAAAACCTAGGAAAAGTTAAGTACCTATAATTGCCTAAATTATAGAGCAAGGATTTGAATTTAAGTCTTCCTGATTTCAAATCTTATATGCTTAAGATTATGGTAGGTCCAGCATAAAAATTCCTCATTTTTGAAGTTTAAAACTGGTATCTAAGTGGAAAATTTCTTCATCAACTCTGAACATTTAAATATAATATCTGCGTGTAATAGTTCCTAAATATATTTAATGTGCCTAATAACATTTTCAAAGTTTTAATTTACTAAAGAGGAAAATCTATCTAGGCAAATTTTATAATGCTATAAATGAAAAAAATCGGTTTGTTCATTCATTCATCAAATATTTACTAAACATTTTTTCAGCTATGTGCAGGGCTTATGGTGAACAACATAGTTATAATGCCTACCTTCATGGAGTCTATATTTTGAGGGATTTATATAACAGCTAAAAATGCAAAGTACGTCATACAAGATAATGATGTCTCCTTTTCTCCTAGCATGTTTCTCTAGTTTAGAGGTAGTAAATTACTTGAAGGAGTTTTAAATATGAATGCATTTAAATGACATGTATTGTCAATACAACTTCTACCAGTGTTTCCTTAAGTCCAAAAACATCAAGGTAGAAAAACTGTGTTTCAGCATGTAGGTAAATAGTTTACAAAGTTTGGCTTTTGTTTTGACTCCTCAGGAATTATTCTAACTTCTAGTTCTTTAGTGCCAGCAGACTAAATTTCTCTTTTTATCACACCGTTGCTAATTATTGGTGAATCGGCATAGTGAGTCCTTGAGTAACTGGTATTTTCCCTCTGGAATATCAAGCATTGCTCCTTCTGCAGTCTAGCATTACACAAATTAAGTTCCAAAGGAGTGGATCCTTCTTTGTTAGAATAATTTCTCTGCATTGAATCATCTACTTTTTAAACAATTTACAGACATATGTGATTTCTTGTAGGTAGAAAGATTCTTTCTTAAACATCTAATAAATGTAGTTCTAGTGAAAAAATAAAATTAAAAAAGGAAAATTATGAAGGAAATTAACTGTACATGTATTTATACAGAGAGGAAAAATATGCTGAAAAAAAGGAAATCTCCAAAATGTATTTTTATTTATTGATAAAGGTATTGAGGAAGCTGTAGCCCAAAGATATCATTCATTCCCCTTCCTTGCTTTTAGTATATCCTAAAAGACCTCTAGAGAAGTTCATCATGATAGATATGTTTCTCCCCTTAGTGTTTATCTTTTCGATCATGACATTCTCTGCAAATGCTTGATTGTTTTAAACCTCTTCATACATTTTCATCAACTTTCTTTAGGATAATTTTCCTTGCCTTTAATTCCTCTTTTTACTATAGGATACTCTTTTTATTTTCCCACTTTCACAATAATTTCTCACTTTCCTCCTAGGTAGACATTTGGGGACCTTGTAGAGGACTGACAGGCAGCAAAGTGAGCATTGAACAGGCACCCCTTTTCCTCTATGTCCTAAAATTAGCTGTAAACCAACTACTCAATAGCATAAAGTTATTGCATTTAACTACTGGCTGGAGGTTTTCTTCAGGTTTAAGCCAATGTTTTCTTGCTTCTTGAAAGAACTACAAGACTGAGTGAAAAGGATGATGGTAACTGAAAGCGGTGACTGCATCAGCATTCTGCCCCTAGGACAACTTGCCCTTCATTTCCTTCTGTGGGAAAGAGCAGAACCCTTCACTGTATGTCTGGATTTTTTTTGGGGGGGGTGGGAGGGGGGCGATTTTTAATAACTATCTACAAGAAACCCTAGTGAGCCCATTATTCCTAGACTACACCAGAACCAAGAGTGAAAAAATGGGAAGGTTCTGGCAGTTGTCTAGCACACCGTGTGAAAAATTTGTTCTTTCTTGCACCGTGTTTGCAAACACACTCAGTACGGTTGCTCATAGCGCTCCAAGGCACAGCAAGGTCTATAGTTACTGCATTAGAATCGTTGGAGATGGGAACCAGAAACCTGCTTTTAAAAAAGATCAGTATCCTTAAGTGATTTTTTTGCACCAAAATGTTAAATTCCCTGGGGGTTGAGCTTTATGCTCCTAGTCTTTCTCCTATGACCAGTCATTAGCATTTTCTTTTTCTGAGGAAAGGCTGCGCTGAGGGTCAGTACTATCGCCAGCTATAGACGCTCAGTAAGATGAAGCATCAAAGCCAGTGGCAAGCAAAAAGTTTCAAATGCCGGCAAAGTGTAGGATGAATGCCAAAACACCATCTGTATTTTGGTAACAGGCGCAGAGAGTTGGCCTATGTCAGAATTTGGAGCTGGTAAATAAGATTAAAAAAAATCCAATAGAGTAATTGTGGGAAATGTGCAGGTCATTCCACCTTTAAAAACCTACAGGGGCAATTAAGATGATAAGGAGAATGTGGGTGTGGACACAGCCCAGAGTAATTCTTTCAGAGATTTATTTGAGCCATTGCATTTTTGATAGGGATAAGATGTCCATTTTGACTTGTACCACTTTTCTGCCTTTGAAAAGTATAGCTAAACAAGTTAGGTATTTATCATCAGAACTAATGGCCAAAATGGTGATAATGTTTGAGAAATAATTTAATTCCCCAATTTGATGAAATTGGGAGTTTTCAAGGCAAAAGTCTTCTTACTGTTGACATACCTCATTTTACACAAGTGATAATAATCTAGCTTGAATTCATTCTTTGCCCTGTTGCCAATAGTAAGCTGCACCACCCAGATTTCTGATGATGTCACCAGTTACTCATTAGAACTGCTTAAGCCACCTGATATTGACTAATACTTAATATCTTATGGTCTAGTAAGAAATCATAATTAAATAATTGAAATTCATTATCACCTATCATGTTGAGGAGAGCCTTTTTCCAAGCTGCTCAGTCATCCTATTACAGTTCTTTAAATCAAGTCACTTACATTATTTGCAACAGCTATTTTATTTATTTATTGTTTTTCAAAATCTCCTTAAATACCCAAGCCTCTCCTTTCCCTATTCTCCCATCACTCAGCAACTGACTTTCCCAAACTAATTATTTGGAGAACGCAGAAGGCATTAGGCATGAAGTATTTCAACCTTCAATGACCAAACTCACAAACGTTCTTGCATCCTACCAATTCAGAAGATATTAAGAAGACTGAAGATTAAGTATTCTGCAATATTTAACATCCTATTTTTAATTTTCAATTTATCTAAATTCCTCACTCAGTTCAGATTTATGGTTGCATTTCATAATCTTTCACACATATGCTTTGAAGAATTATTAATATGTTTTTGTTAGTAAAAGGTAGACTACCTTTGAAATCTTATAGTATAGTTCTTACTTCATGGATGAAATTATTTATTCATTGGCAGAAAGATTTTATTCTTATCATAGTGTGATCCAGACTGCTAAAGTGATTCTTCTGAAAATCAAAACCTGAAACCACCGAAATCAAATATGGTAGATGTGCTAAGCAAAATAGTTTATACAAGATACCTGCCCTGGAACTAATATGAACACATGTTTTACCAGTGTAATATTAAATATCTCTGTGATAAAGTACTAGGATGAGGCACAGCCAAGAGCTCTTTATGGTTATAATTTGACATAAATCTCATAAACAAACACATAATGAACTGAAATATAAGAATAGTGATCATTATCTCACACTGCAGAGGAATTCCAGTTTCTGGAATCCATGAATTCTTTGTGAGATGCACTCTAGTTTAGAGCAATGACTTACAGGACACAAGCTGGGATATTAAACCATTAGAGAACCAAGGAGCTATTCCATCTGTTGGGTTAGCACATGAGTTGGCAGGCTAAAAATAGAATCATAGCCCAAGCATCAGTCAATTCTGCTGTTCTACCAGGGCCAGGAACAATGGTTCATAGATAGGGAAAATCTTGTGACAGGGACAAGGCTAGAGTGAGGACAGTCAAAGATAAGGAGTTCAAGTCACCCCACAAAAGTTCGGTCTCTTCACATCAAAGCAATGGCATCGGAAAAACTAAGAAAAGTCCCATCGATTTACCCAGTTACTCAAGAAGACAGCCCACTTTTCATCCTGGCCAAAGCAATTAAGGACCATCAACGCTTGTTAGTAACCAAATGCCTAAGAGGACACAGTTTAAAGTAAAATTATTTTATGATGTTACGAGAGGAAAGAGGTTTTAGAGATTGTCCATTACTAAGCACAAATCAGTTTGAAGAACTTTAATAAAATGGTCTGAAATTCCTCTTTCTCAACAAGGCAATCAAAATACTGGCATTTTAACTGATTATAAAACTTCGATTTTAACTTGACAATGATTTCATAGGATAATGAGCAGCCTCTTTATTATTCTTCTCTAAGCTTTTAGGTATGTATCAAAACTCTTTCAAAGACGTTAAACCAGTGGAGAGAATTAGGTAGAGGAGGCTGCATGAACTGGATATCCCATTTGGTGATGACCTGAAATGGCCTTCCTGCCTCATTTGCTGGCCCTCTCCTCCATCTGCAGTTGTGCCTCACAGCACAGGCACAGATACTGAGTCTTAGGCTGGGTGGAGATTGTGTTGGTGACTCTCTGTTGAAATGTTGTGGGATGATATGCAGTCTCCATCTGAGGGGAAGTGGAGTCAGAGAAGAACCTAGGGCTTAGTTAGGACAAGCAGGCAGAGGACTTATTCACTGAAAGAGACTGAGGATATAGAGAGCACAGGACAGAAAATATCATGTAAAAGCAGTTCCAGGGGGCTCAGTGGGAAGGATTGGGAGGCATGTCAATGTGGGACTAGAAATCATTGGAGAGACACTGGTCAGCACACAGAGGTAGGGATGCGTGAGGAGGAAAGATGATCAGAGGATCTGTGTAGTACCAAAGGCTAGATAGAGATGAGTGGTCTTCATTTTTAGGCAGAACTAGACAGTAAGATCTAAAGATGCTGGTCATCTGTGGTCAAAGTTTATTCTGTTAAGGTCCTAAAGTGGCGTATGCACAGTCTGCTGTTTAGAAGGGGTTATTTACCTGCAGTGGTGGGAACCGCAGCATCTGTAGAAGTTTAAAGTGCAGATAGAGATCAATTGTAGTCTCCTGGATGAAGCCAGTCTTGAAGTGATGCCTGACCAGAAGTTTGGGGAGGAAATTAGTTCCCTATAAGAACTCACCCTTCAGTGGACCGTAGTGGCTGCTGGAGTTAGACATTTGGGTATGGTGTTGGAAGTTATCTTTTAGAAGGACTGGTTTTTGTGTTTGTTTGTTTTTTTGTTGGTGGTGTGCATTTAATGCATTTCACTCAAGGCTGCCATATATTGTATTATTCTGTGTTTATGAAATCTCTGCTTCCAGATAAACAACTTGACTTAACACCTTATTCTTTTGTTTCCACTGTGCTTTATGCATATATTGTTTCTGCTTATATTTTGTTCTTCCTTTAAGATCCAGCTCAAACTCAACCCTTTTCATGGTGATTCTGCTCTTGGATCCTTGTTCTCACATTTCCAACCACTGACACCATCTGTTCTCAGATGTGGAAATAAATCCCTCACTGCTTTACGGCATCTCACTGACTCTTGCCTTGAATTCTCATTAAAACCATACATTAAAATATATTTTCCTACCAAAATCTTATTATCTGAAGTAGATGGTCATCTCCTTAAAGGGTGATTCTGCTTCTCTCTTTTTCTTTTTTCCTATAATAACAGTCGTACAGTCTTTATATCTGATAAGGGTTATTTTAGAGTTGAATTTTATTCTAATATTGGTGAATATTTAAATATATGACAATAATCATAATATAAAATGTATAATATATTACTCAGCAAATTTTCATGATAAATATATTTAAAAAACTCAAATTGGTGAAAATTGCATGTTAAATTTATATTTGCATATAATGTAAAAACAGCTGGGCTATGGTTTTTCATTTAAAAACACCCCCACAGTTACCTATGACATGGCACAGTGAAATGCATGATGTATTAGAACTGTCACACAGAATTGGTAGACTTCTGATAAATCCACTTTAGTGGATTTAGTGGACTTTTTTCCTTTTTTTCCTCTTGAAATGGGCATATTTTTCCATCTGACATCAAGAAATAAAACCCACCACAAACAGGACTCTTATTCCCCATGAACTGATGTAAAGCAGCTTACTACTAATGGCTGCAATGCATCATAAATTCAAAATAAATTAGTGGCCATTAAGCCACAAGCTCCCCATCATTTGTATTACAAATGATGCTAAGACATCAGGCATTACTGGAACCACCTTTCATCTGAAGAGTGATATTGATATTCTTCAGCCAGAGCACATTAAAATGATTCAATGAAATATACTGACTTCAGGAAAGATATAGCATGTTATGCTTGTGGTGAGAATAATATCGAAGTTTCCTAGGAGCAAAAACCATTTTCTTCCAATATAAAAACTATGTCTTTGAGGTGGAAGTTAAATATGTCCCAAATCAAAATGACTTTTCAGGAACCTAGTAGTGGTATACTGTTTATACCCTAGCTGTCTGCCACCTAAATCACAAAGCACAAAGGGAGCGTTCAAAATATATTCATAAGCTATAAAAGACAATTTTGCTTTCATTTTTGTATCATGTTTTAAACTCTTTTCAAGATGATTCAGTTATATAGGAAGTGCATTGGGCTTTATAGTTGGTGTTTAGAGAAAAGAAAACATCAAGCTGAATTTTAAGAAACCAGAGAATAATGCATGAATGTATGGATTTAGAGCTATGTGGTTTTTTTTTAACCATTATAAACCTAATGAAAAAACTTTTTTCAATCTGTTATTTTTATAATTTTTATTTTGACTACAATATGTGAATAATATCTAGTTATATAAATAAAAAAGAGAATGACAATGATCTAAATCATGAAAATTGCCAAATCCACTCAACTATAGTCTCTACGGAATTTTAGGAATATTTGTGGTTCTAACCTGAATCTCCCACATTATTCTGTTGATTCCCTCTGTAGCCAGAATTCTGGTTTGAACCGAGACAAACCACAGAAGTTGCACACTGAGGATGTAAAGTTACCATTTAAATATGTTTCTACCTGCCAGAGCCCTCTTAGATGTGTCGGCAACTTCAGGGAATTTTTTTTTCCCCCTCACATACCAGCAAGAATAAATTACACATTCTTTCAATAAAAACATTTTAAGAGTGATCTCTTATGTCAACTCTTATAGAAATCAGCCTTTCATCTAACATCCTCTCTTTTGGAAAATTGGTGTTGGCCGGAAGGGGATAAGGAGGTCTATAGCTGACTAGGCTAGAAGTCTAACTAGATCTAGCTCAAGAATGCAGTTCAATTTAATGAAGTGAGAGGGGTGATGAATGAGATATGAAGGGAGGCGTCTGTATGGAACGCCAGTTCAACTTTTATGAAATCCTTTATAAAGCAGAAGGAAAATAAGAATCTTGGGTATTTGGGAAAACCTTAGTTATATTACTTATAATATAGGAAGAAAGGGGTTAAAATTCTGTGAGAAAGGGAAAAGTGTGAAAATAAGCCAGTTAAAGTCACAAACTAGGCCTCAGTGACATATGGTCATCTTCCTGTATATAGCACCTTCTCATAATCTTGCTTTCACTATTTAGTGCTAGGAACATCATTCGTAAATCCTTATTTTACAATGGGCAAAACAGATTCTCACTTGGGTTCAAGGACTTGCCTGGAGCCACATGGCTCTAGTGCGGGAATTGAAGTTGGACCGTGTGTCATTTTCCTTTGGGTGAAATCTTCATTACAAAATGTCATGGCCGCATGAAATAACTTTTGTTTATATTTTAGAAAAGTGCTCATTTTCAGAGCTCTTTCTCTTTTTGGTGTGTGTCACGTGACCTTCGTGTGAAAGATCTAGGGGCTGTGTTATAACCACGTTCCAGAAGTCTGAAGGCTCTGAGAGTTCAGGTGACTCGCCTGAGTCAGAAGGCTCACAAATAATGGAGTAGAGTCTCAAATTCTGTCTTTTTATTTTAATTCCAATGTTCTTAGATAGCCGGTGAACTCAATGATTTGAAAGAGTAGAGAAAAACATTAATGGGACTTATATCTAGGACTCTAACCTACTATTAAACACTTCAAAGCAGTGAGCTTGGGGCTACCAGGCTTGCTTTCCTACAGACTAGTCCTGTGATCTTTCACCAGTCATTTAACCTTTTTGTACTTCAGTTCTATAATCTGGAAAATGATGATCATATCCTTCCCAACCTCATACATTTTTTAAAATTCAAATGAGGACGTACATTTTAAAAGATGCTATAAACTTTAAAATGCTACATAAATGAACAATCATGCTGTCTCTGACAATTAATTTATGATTTTTCTGAGAAAGTCTTAAGGGTAGTTGCCTATTTAATTTATAAGTTTAGAATGCACATAAGAATAAAGAGAAAAAATAGAATCATATTTGAGCTTGAATATTTTACATTTAATTTAATTTGTAGTATACATTATTAACTATTTATAACATAAAGGGAACTAGGCCAAGCCAAAAAAAAAAGGTTATTTGCATAAACATAATTAGGACCTGTCCTGGCAGAAATTTAATAAATAAAAATATTTACATTAGATTATATTTTCATGATCATTTATTTTGTGGATCTGATCTATTAACAGCACAAAGTTTTCAATCGGTAAAACTGTATAACAGTAACTTTAACAGATACTTATATGTTAGCACATAACCCATACTTTCACAGTAACAGAGGGAATAGGAGAAATTTTGGAAATTCTAGTAGTTCATCATTCTCGGAGCTGTGTTGCCTGATTATTTCTAATTTTAGAGAGACCACTCTTTTAGAGCAGAAATAAGACTATTATATGGATGGGAGTAAAAGTTAAAAGTCTTTTTTACTAGAGGGTGCTGATAGAGATGTGTCTAAATAAGTGTCAGAGGATTTTTCCTTTTGAACTGGGAATTCCAAAGAACCCTGACAACAATGAGGAAATGTGGTAGCAATGACTGGTGTGGACACCTACAAGGTAAGGTTTCAGTAATTCCTGGTAGATCCTGAACTAATGGTTGGGAAGAACCCTTGGCCTGACATTTCCCCTAGGCAGTCTGATCGTAACTGACCTCTGTGTAGACACTGAACAATCTTTTTGTAGACGTGAAAGCATGCAGGCCACCTGATACAACAAAAGGAAATGCTCAATAATTTTTAATAATTCAGAAGAATGAATGCCTTCCCAGATCTACTTTTAACTTTTCTACAGAAGCAGATGACTGCATAACACCATTCAGGTATCAAAATCAGCTAAGCTGTCAGCAAATCTCATTGTGCTATTTGAACACTGTGTTTATTAGCTTTTCTGAACTGTCATTCCACATTCAGATGCCTACTTTTAACAGGCCAATTTTAAGTGACAAGTAACAACTTGTTCTGAGCCCACAGTTAATGAAATTAATCTGTTTACAAGGTGAGTATCCATCTTGTTATGTAATCATTTTAAAAACCACAAAAGCATATGATTAGTAAAATAACTATACCAGAATTAAGGGTATACCAGAAGAGGGTTGGGCTTCTTGTACAGAAAGGTGACTCATAAAGGATTTGTTTTACATAAGGGCAATTAAAGGAATAAAGGCTACAAAATTATAATCAAATGAGCGAAATGAAAATGTCAAACAAATAATGAAATGGGAATTAGAAAACACTTAATAAAGAGAGAAATGAGACAGAGACAGAGAAAGAGACAGAAAGAAAGAGAACACTATTTTTCCAGACAAACTATATTTTTACTTTTTGTCACAGAAGATTTACATAAAGTAAGAAGTCAACAGAAGATGATGTAAAAGGGGAAAGTAACACCCACCTAAGGGCAACTTGGTAATCAATGTGGTGAATTATAATATGGATGGATTCCCTTGAGTTCTATGGATTCCATGAAATTGTGTATACTGTGTAGGTTTTAACAGTAAGCTCAGTATAAAGAGTAAATGACCAGTGAAAAAGTGCATAATTATAAACTTATCTAAACCACAAATAAACACAATTAATGAGAATGTGTTGAATATCCAGCGACTACACATATGATACATAACTTTCACCTAGCTTAATGGAACCACAAATAATCTGAAGTAGAAAAGTATTCTGCAATTCTTGATTGACAAAAATGAATCATAACATGAAAGTTGAGACAAATTGTAAAAACAATCTCAGACAAATATCTAAGTAGGATAAAAACCTTAAATATTCTGTGTTTTCAAAGAGTTTAAAATATTGATTGATTAAAAACACACACTTTGGCTAAGTGAAAATAATCATTCTTTATCTTCCAAAGACCTTTCTCCAAAGGGTCTCAAGTCACTTTTATTTTTGGCTTGAATGCCACTGGAATGCAGAGTAGGATTCTGATAATCCGTAGGTCTACAGAAACTCAAATTAGACACATCTATCTATTCATTCCTCACTTTAACTGAGATAACTTTAAACATGGTCAAGGGAGAAATGAGATTGAGACTAACTGATGTTTCTGAAGTCTAACCACTGACTGATAATTTTGATCCCTTCCTCATATCCCAAACTTGATTGGAATGGGTTAGTTTAATGAACGTTCATCCCGTGGCCTGCTGAGACCACACGAAACACAATACCACAATTTTACTCACCTCTCTGGAAAGAAAGATGTTATGTTTTGAACAGTGCCAAGTAAACCGTTGGTACTCAAAAAATGAATTACGATAATAAGAACATGTAGGAGGCAGTTCGGGGACAAACAAGTGACATGTCTAAAAGGCTAAGGGATTGATTTATGAGGGACAACTAAGAGAACAAAAAATGAGAAGCTTGGTCAAGCAATACTAAAAAGGACGGTGAAATAACTTCATAATTTTTGAAAGGCTTAAACATGTTGAAAAGTAAAAGTATTTTTTATTCACCAAGTAAGATAATAATAAAAACCATCATAGAGCTTATATTTCTTCAGAGCAATTTTTAAAGTATGTCTCTTATATCCTGGGGTGTAATTAAGCAGTACAGAAATCATTTTAAATTTATAAAATATTATGTTTGTGGTAACATAATTTGGAGAAGTAAAGTGACTTCTATTGGAAGAATGCTATGTACTATTTTTAACAGGAAAAAAATGGAGTCTGACCTAACAAGGAAAAATAATTCCAAAAGAGCGATGGCAGGCACCACAAAAGCCTAGAAGTCAGAAGCAGATGCCCTCATCCTACCAACCACTGCCACTAGCTCTGTATGGCCCTTGGAGAATGAGTAACTTTCTTAATCTGTAAATTAAAGCAGTAGAGGGAACGTTCTCTCACTTTCTAAAGACTTATAAATTCATATAATTATTACACAAATTGGGAAATATTTCTTTAAACAATATTATGTGGAGTGGAGTTGGAAGTGGGATCTAGCTGCTTAATGATAAATTGTACCTGTAGGATTACACTAAGAACTCATCAGCACTATTTTATCTATTTAGTTATGAATATACAAAAACAATTATCCCCCGTATCTCTGTGACAAAATATGGATGTATTCTGGAGGGAAAGAATTTCATTCAAAAATATTTTAGATATATACTATTATTCCTTGGCACTGGACTATCAATAGCTATCATCATTTTCTTTAGCAATTTGTTATATGGCAGGCAGTATACTCCACTTTGTATAATTTATCTAATTTATTGGCATTTTCATGAACTAAAAATTTTGTCTTATAATCTTCATCTCACAGATAAAGAATTTATAGGAAACGTTGTTATTGTTATATTCCTTAATGCAGAAATCCCATACACATCTTAACTTTAAAGAACTTATTATAAAAATTAAAAAACTCACCATTTATTTAAATATAGTTTTAATGAAAATATTCTGAGTGCCATTAACTAGTTAATAGTCCTCTGTAAAAGTTAAGCACAGAGTCACTTTTACATCTTAAACCCTAGCCCTGTTCTGTTGTGCAGCTTGGCAAACATCTCTGATATAAGCACCAAACTGGTTCCGGCAAGTCTACTAACAGTCCTCTCATATAAAGTATTTAGTATAACATATATTTACTTGGGAAGTAATACATCAGATTAGCAAGTTCAATTATTCTTTTTTATTATCTATAATCGATATTAAAACCTACACACTAATTTATTTCCTTACAAATATATACACCTGAAAACTGTATTGAACTATGACAATAAGCTTAGCTTTCAGAGGAGACACCTGATATGTTCAGGGGCCGGCGTGAAGGTTGAAAAGTGCTTCATCACGTTACCATTACTCTCTATTCCACTGTCACTTAATCCCCATTGGTAGAGAAGAGATGCACACAAAAGCTGTATTCTGCTGAGGCTCTCATAGAAGCTGCTCTTGCAGAGCCTTCAGGCTTTTCTGCTTTAAAGTTTCCTTGGAAAATGTATCTGACTGCATATGGGGCTGGTGAGGTGTCTACAATATTAAAATCATATATATATAAATTTGTATGTAATCAACATTATATATA
>NW_012153285.1:1271256-1272623 GCF_000956105.1 Propithecus coquereli | reverse complement strand
GGAAGGGGCGGGGACTGGAGGATGATAATGGTGATGACGATAATATTGATAGATATTATTTCATGAATTACCTTTTTTCCCAACACAACAAAGTGTCTGGGTTAGAATTTCATTTTCCCCCATATTATAGAGAAAGCACTAAAGTTTAGAGGGGATACATAACATGCTTAAGGAAACATTGGCAACAGGACATTCGTACGTTTAGCTGACTTCGAAGTTTATACTTTTGTTCTCTATTTTATTTCAGTATTATAAGAAGTTCACACTACCATGACTGGTCATTTTCAATAATAGAAAGAGATATATTTCTATTGGTATGGGAACTAATTATGCCTTCACAAGACTAAAATCTATTTCAAGAAAACATAAACCACATTCATGAGTGTGTACTAAAAAAGAAAAAAGAAAAATACCTAATAATATATTTTACTCAACTGTAAATACATATGTAATGATGATGTAAGAAAATTCCAAACCGGGACAAATTTATTGTTCTTCCAATACTGCGTTCTTTTGACAGTGATGCCATACTAGATGGCAATAAATTGGAATATATGGCTATTGCACATGGCAGCAACCTAAAGAGATTAGAAAAGGAAAGGAAGAGGTATAGTAGTAAGAAATCCATATATTACTAAAACAGAAAGGTGAACAGGAACATGAGTTTTAAAGTCAGATAGACCTAATTATGAGTCTTGTTTCCAATATTTCCTTGAAAGATTAGCATTCTATTTTATTATTAGTAAATTCACAATTAAACAATGCCCTGTAAGGGTAGATTGATAAAAAATATATATTAAATACCTTCATTTCCACTTACAGCTAGATCTATCACTCATGAATTTATGTAAATTTTGTTTTATTCTGTTACAAAATTTTGCTTACTTTTTAAATTTTGATCATAAATTCTATAGCATTATTTTCTCTTATGTTATAAAGCCTGTTTCTTTTTCAGGCTTCTCTTGGGCCCTACTTTTCTTTCTCTTCTCCCACTGCAATGCCAATATTACAGAATTTAGTTAACAAATCTATTCACAAAATCCATACTCTTCAGGATTTCATATTGTTTTATTTTATCTCTTCTTAGACACGACATTTCCACCAATTTGTAAAAAAACAAAATCTGTTTTGTCTGTCTTTCTAGAAGAAATATTCTCTATTTCAAAAAAAAAAAAAGCACAATCTCACAAATATGTGTTTCTGATGATTTTAGGTTCTCTGTTTTGAATTTTCTCTGGATGCATTATGTTATGGAGTATGGTGCTCATTTTGTGCACATACTGTGATAAAGTCTGTTTGAACACAGTACACAGCTATTCACAACAAAAGATAGTAAAACACCTTACAATGAGTTTTGTGACATCCGG
>NW_012153285.1:1250045-1271206 GCF_000956105.1 Propithecus coquereli | reverse complement strand
ATTTCCACATTTTATGTTATGGAAAGGAATTAATTTTGAACGTGTTCTCTGTTGTGTTTATATTAAAATGCCTACTCTTTCTAAACATTTCAAATCCTCTTTATCCTCCAGGAAGTTTTGCCATTTTTCTTTCCATCAATTATTCCTATGATCATTAAGGCTTCTTTTATTTCTTCTCTCTTCTCTCGAAGCAGTTCATGTCTCTGTCTTTAAAATAATCACACAACTTTAATAATTTTTATTTCTCTTTCTTCCTAACTGGATGGAGCTCCTTGTCATGGAACATGTCTTTTTCATCTTTGCACATCAATATCTAGCATAATTCCTGGCACATAGGAAGAGCTAAACATTTCTATTAAATGAAAGAAAAAATATGAATGAAAGAACTTGGATCCCAAGAAAGTAAGTGACTCCTGAAAAATCGAACTTTTTTTGAGTGGCATAGCCAGGACTACAACCCAGTCTCTTAATGTCTTATTTGATCATTATTGCAATAATTTGATAATGATTCATTTGTTCATTTCTTCAAAAATATTTATAAATTGCCTACTATATCTAGGGATAAAGCGGTGAACAAAACGAAACAAAACAAAACAAAACAAAACAAAACAAAAATTCTCTGCTCTCCTAAAATTTATATTCCAGTGAGGGATTGAAAGTCTACATTCTAAACATGCATTGTCCAATATAATAACCATTAGCCAGCTGAGGCTTTTTAAATTTAAATTAATTAAAATGAAAATCAATAAAAAATCAGTTCTTTCCTCCAACTTGCTTCATTTCAAGTGTTCAATAGCCACATGTGCCTGGTGCATAATATATATTGGACAAGCAGATTTATAGAACATTTCTATCATCACAAAGTTCTAAAGGACAGTACCATTCTAATAAAAAGTAAATGATAGTAATAAATGTTTTGGAGGGGAAAATAATGCAAGGAAGTGGGACAGAAGTGTGTGGAAGTGGTGCTGAAATTTTATATAAGGTAGCTCTAGAAGTCCTCTATGGGAAGGTGACTTTTGAGTAAATACCTGAAAGAAGTAGAGGCATTTAAAAATCCAAAGGAAAGTCATTCCAGGTAAAGGGAAGACTAGGTACAAATCCCTGAGGTTAGAGTATGGATGGTATATTCTAAGAAAAGCAGGTAGGCAGTGTAGCTACAGCACAGTTAGGAAGAAGGAGAATAGGAGACAAATTCAGGGAGGTAATGGAAGAGAGTAGATATTCAGGGTGCGCTGGGAAGCCTTAGGTATGTTTAGACATGATTGGACCTAGGTTACAACAGGATTTCATTGGCAGCTATATACAGAAACAGGGACACCAAATCATAGGCTACATCAATAATCTGACCTGCACATATAGTGTCTTCGGCCAGCTAACAGCAGCAGAGGTAATGAAGTGAAAGGTGATCAAGTGTTGGATTTATTTAGAAGGTAGAAGCAACCAATCAGCTAATTGAGAATTGAGGGGGGAAAAAGAGAAAAGTCAAACATGGCTCTAATGTTTTTGGCCTGATCAACAAGTTCGGAGGACAATTTCAGGAGATCAATTTTAGATATGTCAAGTTAGAGATACCCATTAGGCATCTGAGTAGGAATGTTAAAAGGAAGCTTTATACACAGGTCTAGAGTTAAGAAGAGGTAGGGAGGGTGTATATAAATTTAGGAGGCATCAACCTATAAATAAGAGCTAAAATCATGAGAAAGTACAAGGTCACCTATGGAGCAAATACATAAAGAACAGAGATCTAAGAGCCAACTTTTCAACATTGAGAATTTAAGGGGAAAGGAAGAACCAAAATAAATACTGAGAAAGTGTGGCTAATAGCATCAAAAGAAAAAGGAAAAGTGTAGTCTTTTACAAGTAAAAATCAAGAAAGTGTTTTGTGGAAGACAGAGTGATCTACTACTATATCAAATGCTCCTGAAAGGTCAAGTACAATGAGGACCGAGAAATGACCGCTATACTGGTAACACGGAAGTCATAAGAAAGTTTGGAAAAAGCAATTTCAGATGAGGGGTAAGAGAAAATTCTGATTGGAGAAGGGGTAGAGAGAATGGGAAGAGAGAAATTACAGCAACACTTTCAAGAAGTTTTGCTTAAAGGAAAGGACATAAATAAGGTTGTGGCTGACAGAAAATACAAGTCCAAAGAACATTTTTTACTTGCCTTGTTTTGTTTTTTTCCCAGGTTGGAAGATAGAATGTCATGGTTATATACTATGGGGATAGTCTGGTTGTGAGGGGAACTATTGCTACTGAAGGAGAAAGAAGAAAGAATTTCATCCATAGTAATGCCCTTTAACCGGTGAGGAGGAAAGGGAGGAAGTGCATGAGTTGGCCTTAGCTAGGGTGCAGTTAGCACAAGAGGGCAGATAAAGTATATAGGCCTGGATGTAAACAGGTAGGGGAATGTGGTAGTAGAAACATGTGACAGTTCTTCTGATTACTTCAACTTTCTGAACAAAATCAGTATCTAAGTTATCTTCTGGGATGAAGAATGAAGGAGGAATGATAGTGGATTTGAGGAATGAGGACAGAATGAGAAATAATCATCTCACAGGGTGAGAGAGCGAGACTGGGCTAAAGCAATAGAATACAAACTGTGGTTACCAGACAGCATTAGGGCCCACTGGAGATCATGAATTAAAGGAGACCAGGAAATCCTGCCGTATAGTTTACATTCGCCTAATGGTTCATATTCAAACAAGGAGGTCAAGAACTGGAGACGGGCATATGCACAAACAATGAGTGCGATGTGCACCTCCGGGGGAATGGACACACTTGAAGCTCGGATTTGGGGGGGAGGGAGAGTAAGGGCATCATACGTAACCTAATCATCTGTACCCCCATAACATGATGAAATAAAAAAAAAAAGTAATTCAGAAATTAGAAACATTTTATCATTAAAAAAAAAAAAAAAGAATTGGGGAGCCTGGAAATTGGAAGGGGCGGGGACTGGAGGATGATAATGGTGATGACGATAATATTGATAGATATTATTTCATGAATTACCTTTTTTCCCAACACAACAAAGTGTCTGGGTTAGAATTTCATTTTCCCCCATATTATAGAGAAAGCACTAAAGTTTAGAGGGGATACATAACATGCTTAAGGAAACATTGGCAACAGGACATTTGTACGTTTAGCTGACTTCGAAGTTTATACTTTTGTTCTCTATTTTATTTCAGTATTATAAGAAGTTCACACTACCATGACTGGTCATTTTCAATAATAGAAAGAGATATATTTCTATTGGTATGGGAACTAATTATGCCTTCACAAGACTAAAATCTATTTCAAGAAAACATAAACCACATTCATGAGTGTGTACTAAAAAAGAAAAAAGAAAAATACCTAATAATATATTTTACTCAACTGTAAATACATATGTAATGATGATGTAAGAAAATTCCAAACCGGGACAAATTTATTGTTCTTCCAATACTGCGTTTTTTGACAGTGATGCCATAATAGATGGCAATAAATTGGAATATATGGCTATTGCACATGGCAGCAACCTAAAGAGATTAGAAAAGGAAAGGAAGAGGTATAGTAGTAAGAAATCCATATATTACTAAAACAGAAAGGTGAACAGGAACATGAGTTTTAAAGTCAGATAGACCTAATTATGAGTCTTGTTTCCAATATTTCCTTGAAAGATTAGCATTCTATTTTATTATTAGTAAATTCACAATTAAACAATGCCCTGTAAGGGTAGATTGATAAAAAATATATATTAAATACCTTCATTTCCACTTACAGCTAGATCTATCACTCATGAATTTATGTAAATTTTGTTTTATTCTGTTACAAAATTTTGCTTATTTTTTTAATTTTGATCATAAATTCTATAGCATTATTTTCTCTTATGTTATAAAGCCTGTTTCTTTTTCAGGCTTCTCTTGGGCCCTACTTTTCTTTCTCTTCTCCCACTGCAATGCCAATATTACAGAATTTAGTTAACAAATCTATTCACAAAATCCATACTCTTCAGGATTTCATATTGTTTTATTTTATCTCTTCTTAGACACGACATTTCCACCAATTTGTAAAAAAACAAAATCTGTTTTGTCTGTCTTTCTAGAAGAAATATTCTCTATTTCAAAAAAAAAAAGCACAATCTCACAAATATGTGTTTCTGATGATTTTAGGTTCTCTGTTTTGAATTTTCTCTGGATGCATTATGTTATGGAGTATGGTGCTCATTTTGTGCACATACTGTGATAAAGTCTGTTTGAACACAGTACACAGCTATTCACAACAAAAGATAGTAAAACACCTTACAATGAGTTTTGTGACATCCGGTAGCTTTTCTCAGTCTGTTGCATTGCACATACTGTGATAAAGTCTGTTTGAACACAGTACACAGCTATTCACAACAAAAGATAGTAAAACACCTTACAATGAGTTTTGTGACATCCGGTAGCTTTTCTCAGTCTGTTGCATTGAAAAAGACAAAAAATGGGGGGAAGGAAATCTAGAAGATGGAACATAAAGCCTGGACTAAATGTTAAAACAGCTAATTAAGACAGTATCTAGAAGGATGAATAGCTGGGCACGTGCCTATAGTCCCAGCTACTTGGGAGGCTGAGACAAGAGGATCCCTGGGCCCAGGAGTTTGAGGTTGCAATGAGCTGCGATTGTGCCACTCACTGTACTCCAGCCTGGGTGACTGGGTGACAGTGTGAGACCTTATCTCCAAAAACATATATATATATAACAAAGAAGATAGGTAAAGGGTGGTCAAAGTAAGAGAAAGATGAATCATTTTCCCCCTTCCTTATTTCCGTAATTCTTTTAGGATGAAATCTAAGGCAGAATAAGCATTATCATATGATACTTCCTTTCCTTCTTAATCCATTTTTCCTAGCTTCCATGTTGCAGAAGCTGTCCATATCTTTTGATAATTTTGAATTTTCAAAACAGCTTAAACAAGCTCAATGCTAGAACATTACCTTAACATAAACAGGTTTAGATGGTAAGACATCTTTGCCAGATAGCCACATTGTTCTTTATTATCATATTTAATTATGGGAAATTAATCAATAGAGTCCATAAATATGTATTATAAAAATAAGCCATGTACAATTTATGCATAAGGAATTGAAGCAGAAAGCTATTGAGGATCTTGCCAAAATTATTCAGTTATTAAGGGCTAGCACTGGAATCTGAACATAGCCAGTTCCTCTATGCTCTAAACTACTATTCTGCTATGTTAATGCCTCTCAAAAAAAATAAAGGTGAAAAAAATTGTTTTGTTTAGGAATTTAGGGAAAACATCATCAGTTACACATCTCTGAAAAGTTTTGCTATGTTTTAGAAAAAGAATTTATGTAGAGTATTCACTTAAAAGCAGTGATCAAGTACTCCAAAAGAATAAATGAAACAGCCAGTGGAAAAAGGAAGCCCTCTTAGGAAAAACACCGTAACAAATAAACAGTTATATTTGGAAGGTCATGAATATTACATAAGTATCATTGAAGGCAAAACTAGTATTCGTACATTTAGCTAATTTAATTTGTGTCTTATTAAATTCATTCTATAGTAAACAAATATTTGTGACTTAGCTAAAGCAACAAAAATGAACCGTCAGAAACCAAACAGAAGTTCAGATACTTTGCAAGTTGTGTTTTTCTGACTACTACGACTGAGCAACCATCCTAAGGGAGAATAAATGCAGAAAATATAGGGAGGAAAAAGCATTTTTATTTTCAATTTTGTTCCTTCACAAATAGAATAAAATCTACATATAATAAGTTTTCAATATTAACTGCTGTTTCATTCAATAAACTTAAGAGAATAAAATCAGTGAAACAGACAAATTAAGAGTCACAAATATGAACTTAAAATATGAAATGAATAAAAACCTTTTCCTTTTCCTCTCAGAGGCATATTTTGGAATGCTTATGGTGTACAGGGGCCAGGCTATTTTGTTAAGAAAAGCAGTTTCACAAGCATGGATGGATTGCCTCAAGCTTCTAGTTCAATTGTGTTTGATCTAATATGGGAGCCAACTCTAAGGAGCAGAGGTTATGCTGGCTTTGGAAAGTTTTATCCAGCTTCTAAAATATATCATGTTTGATTTAAGGAACATTGCTAAGTAATATTTTTGCTACAACATAACGGTACTTAATATTTCTTATGTGGAACAGCATTCATGAGAAAGGCTTATAGTTCATTTTATCTGAATCATCTCATTAAATATGTTTTTCTTTATCTGAAAGTGCCAAATTAACTCTACATAGATATTTTACATATACTTTCAACTAATTGTGAAATACTCCTGGTGCCTGAAAGGCATTTGGAAGGTTAATGACAAACTCTGAGTGTTCAAAGACACTCTAAATGAGGTTATTAAAATTCAACCCTTCACATATTTCTGATAGAAGAGTGGAAAAAAAGATTGTCCTAGACAAGGGACTGAGAATAAAAGGGAAGCTTTAAAAATTTTTTCAGTATCTAGATTCATATTTACTCTGTGTAAGATGATAGAAATCTGCAGCATTGAGAAAGATCTGTTTCAACAGCAGTTTCTATAGCTCACTTCTTGCCCAAAAGTCAAATAAGTCACCATCTGTTGTTTGTGCTACATAGATTTCACAACTATCATTGCCAAGACACTTACTATTTCATCTTCCCACCAGTATCACCACAGTTTATACCAGTTGAGATAAAATCCCAAATGTTTTGAACTAACTGCATTTTTTCTCTTCTAATTATTATATTAAAATAGGACCAAAAAGATACTTTAAATGCTTTTGGTCTATAGATGATCCTTGTATTTCTATATCAATGTAAGTCATAGACATGAGCATTAGATTACCTAGTGGAAGATTGGAAAAATTAAAAGAAACTCCAAATCACCTGCATATACATGTTTCTCCTTTTGCTCCTCTTTGTTCACTATCCAGATTTCTCTCATAGTAATATTTACAGATCCTCTTTACTCATCATCTGAAGAGAAGAGATGAATCTGAAGTAGATCAGAGTTCTACTACTTATTGGCGTTATTCCCTTTCAACCTTCCAAGAATGCACACTCATTGCCTGAGGTGCTGAGCGTATATACAGGTTGCTTCCATTGGCTGCCTCTAATGCAATCCTTGATTACATGAGAGGTAAGACCAAAGCAGAATGACACGAGCCAACAGAATGCTGTAGTCACGCACAAAACATGCTAATCAGAATCATTCAAAGGTATGGATCATCAGTTGTTCATCAATTTTCAAAAATCCATCAAAGCTCCCATAGAAGCTTCCCAAGGCTTTACATTTAATGCCCTCCTAGTAACTAGAAAGATTCTGAGTGTAATTATTATTACTTTAATAGCTTACGAGAGTGTTGTTCATTTCAGAAGAACTTCAGCAAAATCCAAGGTAATAATCAATGTCCAGCTACAAAAATGCTAATGTAAATTAGCTTTGTGGTTGTGCAGGCAATAAATAAAACAACTGTAATAAAAACAGTGGGTAATTACAAATATGTTTATACAGCACAGAATATATAGTAATTTTATCAGAGAAAGGCTATAGGTATGGTCAATCCTCATTATTTGCAGATTTTATATTTGCAAATTCATTTACTCACTAAAATCTATTTGTAACTTCCAAAATAAATACTCTCAGTGCTTTTGCAGTCATTGTAGATATGGGCAGAGTGGGTAAAATTTTGAATTGCTAGACATGCATGTTTCCAGCTGAGGCTGAACAAGGTGATGATCTGTGTTCTTGTTTCAACTCTCATATTGTAAACAAGTGTCTTTTTCAAGGTCTATGTAACACCACGTTTTCTGCATTTTTGTGCTTTTTTCTGGTAATTCTGCTGTTTAAAACAACCCCCAATCATAGTGCTGGCTGGCGTTTCTAAGCACAAGAAGGCTGTAATGTGCTTTATGGAGAAAACATATGTGTTAGATAAGTTTCATTCAGGAATAAATTATAATGCCATTAGCCATAAATTCAATATTAATGAATCAATGATATATATTTAATAAGGTGTCTTTAAACAGAAACTCACAGAAAACAGTCATATATTGCTGGGTTGGCGAAAATGTCACGACCAGAGGTTCACAGGACCCTAACCCTGTATTTTCCCTAGATGCAGCAGTTTAGTATTTGATAATTCAGTGTTTGTGGCAGCTTAGTGGAGCATAACTACCAAGAATGACAGCCACCTATATTCTAACACAATCTGGATGATGAAACTGCTCCTAAAATTGATTAAAAAGGAGGAGAGTACTCAAGAATTTGTGATCTTGGTATCTGTTATGAACTAAATTGTGTCCCTCCAAAATTCACACTGAAGCCCTGACACTTAATGTGACTATTTATGGAGAAAAAGTCATTTAGGGGGTAACTAAGGTTAAATAAAGTCATGAGAAATATTCAGGTGGTGCTTTAATCCACAATGACTGGTGTCCTTATAAGAGAGACACTGGAGGTGTGTACACAGAGAAAAGGGCATGTGAGGACAGAGTGGGGAGACAGCCACCCAGAAGCCAAGGAGAGAGGCCTTACCAGAAACCAACTCTACCAGTACCTTGACTTTGGACTTCCTGCTTCCATGATTGTGAGAAATAAATTTCTGTTGTCTTAACTACTCAGTCTGTGGTATATTCTTTCATGGCTTTTTTTTTTTTTAATCGACAAAACTCGCATTTAATGATGGTGTTGACCTGAGGAATCTTCAGGCAGAAACTTGTGGCCAGAGGTGACCACCGGCACAAAACTGGCCCAGGTCTTGGACCAAGAGTCTCCCAGAGAGAGCCGACCTCCAAAGCGGAAGGGGAGGCTGAGCTCTCCACTGCTTTGTGAAGGACGACTAGAAGTTAGCCTGGGGTGCTGGGGGGTGGAGATAAACATGGCATAAAATATATTCAGAGCCCCCCTGGGTGGGCCCTGGGGTGGCCCCAAATCTTGCAGATGAGGGAGTCGGGGGAGGGAACTGCAGGTCCAGTACCTGTGCCCTTCATTCTGCATGGCCAGGTTCCAAGGGGTGGAATGTATTAGTCATATTCCTCTTTAAAAAATATATCTCTTTACACTCGCCTTTTCCATAGTCTCTTTGCTATTTGGGATGAGTGTTTACCTGCACCCCACGGCTTCAGAGGGCCTGCTTAGGGAGGCTGCCCTTGGCAGAATAGCAAAGAGGCTGTGACTTTTGGCTTTTGCATCTACATAATGGGGGAGGGTGCAGAGCAGGCTAATACAGTACCCTAGATGCCAATCTTCTGATCTTCTCACGTGTCTATGCAGACACACGATATGTGGTCCAGGATCATTTCCAGTAGATTTTAGGCCATCAGCTATTCCTTTCGCCACCTTTTCACCATATATCAATCACATTCACCTCACTGGGGCTACTAGAACTCTCCATAACTCTTTGAGGGATTTCACATATGTTTCATCTGCCTCAAACACTTCCCTTCCCTTGACTAATGCTATACCCTCATCCTTCAAGTTCAGCTCAAAGAAATATTGCCTGACCACTCAGTTATAAGATCTGTTACTTACTGTGTTTCTTTACTAACACATTATCATAACTGTAATTAAATAAGGAAAAGCGTAAGGAGCTATTTCATATCCTGAAAGCACAGCCTGTGTTGATGGCTCAGTGTGTCTTTCCTGGTGCCACATCAGTGTTTTGACATTGTAGATGCCCAATATATATCCGTGCAATAAATAAATGAGTGAATGAAATTATATAAAGTTTTCTTCCTAACTGTGATACTGGATACCTGGCCATCCCCATTTCTGGTGAATGTAAACAAATATACTTGTACAATACCTGTGCAGGATTAGTTTCTGCCATCACCTTAGAGTCAAATCTCTGAACCACACCCCTGTAGCATATAATTCTAACCAGCTGAGCAAATTCTTGCTCAAGGACAGCCATCTAGATTAATCATTTAAAAATCTCTTTGGAATAATGCAATTATTCTGCCAAAGTCACTACTATTATAATAAAGAAAAAGTATCCAAAGTGTATTTATCTTGCGTTTTCTGACACAGTCCATCAAATTTAAGTCATTCACAGCATACAAAAATATGAAATTTAATTTCTATTTTTACAAGGATCTTTAAAATAGTTAATTAAATAGAACTGTGGCAAATTCTTCAATCCTCATATAAATGTTGTTGCTGGGGAGGAGTAGGAAGGTCCCTTCTTTTAAAAGAAATATTCATAAAAAAGTTTTCAAAACAATTAGTTCAGGAAAGCATTTCATGCCAGACCTCACAAGGACATTTTAGAAACTTAACTCCACACATATCTATCATATATCCCAGTTAGTTAAAGATTAAAGCATTCAATAAAGACATAAAATTAAGTCAGAGAATATGAGGGAAGATCAAAAAACCAAGCTTGGGTGCTGTCCAAATCACACTATAAACTGATTGCTCCGATAGAGAAATCACTGCTGCCACCAACGGCTACACACACCATAGTGTGCACCACAAGTTCCACTGACCTCGAACGTTGATGTTACTTTTCTGCCAATGGATTATGGATTATCTATAACCACCTCATTTAAATGTGCTCTTCGAGGAATCTGCTTCTTCACATTAGAAGTTTCTGAATCAAAACTAGCCTTGCTACACTGGGTTGATGGGGCCTGGGTCACATGCCGGTGCCCTAAGTGCAAAGAATTCTGAGAAAGTGAATTTCTGGCTTTTTCTTTGGGGAGGCAGGAAATGATGAAGTTAAGAATTCCCTAAATATAGTAAGGATTTTCAAAGGTATAAGATGGCCCAAAAGAATGACCAATGTCCACTCCACTATCCAAATAGTAGGAGACATAGTGGAAGTGACACAGAAAATATGGATAAGTCCATACCATTTATTTTAGAACTGATTATTGACCTATTTATATCTTGCTTTATGCACTGTTTCCAAACCATACTGGCACAGGTTTCTAAAGTCAGACTTATCATCTTTCTTGTTCCTTACTTGTAGTTTCCTTGAATAATGGATAATATTAATATCAAAAATAGCAGTAGCAGCAATAACTACAATGAATCAAAAACTACAATTTCCTAAGCATCATACAACAACTTTGAGCAGGAGAGTACATATTATTCATACACACCCTCTTACATATACACAGAGACGTATATATTCTCCTGTGATTTTACAGGTGAGAAAACTGAGAGTCCAAGGTCAAATGTTAAACAGCCTGAACAATAAAAGGCAAAGTCCCAATTTCATATCTGTTATTTTGGTGGTCACTATTTTAATTACAATGTTATTCTGTCTCTCACTGGACTATTAAACCATTAATCCACACTTTGAGATCTCTGGACTTTCCATATTTAAGTACAGACAGACTCATGCAAGATGCAATTGGGTCCTCTGGTGGCTACTAAGTCTAATATTTCATTAGGCAATAGAGTTTCTAAATATAGTATATGCATTTGGCCATATAATCTATTTATCTATCTATCTATCTATCTATCTATCTACCTATCTAGCTAGCCAGATAGGTAGCTAACATAGCTAAATGCAAAATTTCCCATGAGTGATTAGTAAACACAGCATGGTTTTATTGTTGGAAAATATTAATCTTCTAAAGAGTAGAATAGTCAGCACTATTGCTTTGTCTCCTCAAAACCCTTTCTTCCTCTAGGAACAGTATCACCTTTGCATTAGGGAACTGTTCCATTTCTATCTCAGATACACAGTTCCACTCAGGCAGCCAGTGTTAGTCCCTCATTCATCCACTGCCTGCAGGGCACATGCAAAGCAGGCCAGGTCCCTAGCAATTCTCCCTAGAATTTGTCAAAGTATAACTTAGCAAAGAGAGGCAGTCTTTCTCATGTCAAATTC
This sequence comes from Propithecus coquereli, assembly GCF_000956105.1. Taxonomy (NCBI): domain Eukaryota; kingdom Metazoa; phylum Chordata; class Mammalia; order Primates; family Indriidae; genus Propithecus; species Propithecus coquereli. Next base: position 1,259,382 of record NW_012153285.1, on the reverse strand, counting down.
GAGCCTGAAATATGAGGCTGAGATGCTGGTAACCACCTTCCCCATGCCAGGGCAAGGATATCAGTATAAATAAGCAAAGCTGCCCCTCCAAAAGAAGCAGAGGGGAGAGGAGAGAGCGCAACATGCTGGACAAATAGAATCACTGGTACTGGCTGACCTGGAAGTCACTGGTATCTCTGTTTCTCCTCTGATTTGCATACATAAAGGTGTCTCTTTAGGCCGTAGGGCATTTCAATCAGGTTTCTATCATTTGCAACCAAAAAACGTCCACATAAAGTGAGTAAAGATATAATAACATATTTTAGAGAAATACTAAGCCAAAAATTAAGAAAGATATTCCTATTCTTGCCAGTTTATAAATTAATAAATAGTTTTTTTTTTTATAAATCAGTAAGTGAAAGCTTCACTAAGGCACATATGTCAGTCGGAGAAGACTTCCATGGAGTTTCTTAAGTTTTCTGCTGAAAATAACATTTAGTAATAAGCTGATATATTTGCACTAGATTATCAGCCCTCTGCAGAGTAAGTATTTCCTTGAACAGTTTCAAAGGCCCTTAGCATCCTTACAATCTGTCCTTGACCCCTGCCTCCCTCCTGTCTTGGGAGGGATGAAGAGACATTTCATCATAGGAAGCTCCATGGGCATTACTTGATCCTTACTCTGTGTTTTGAAGGGCCTGCCTTTCACTTTCATTCCCATGAAAACTGACAATGATAATATTCATTTATAATTCCTTTTTTATTTGTGGTACTGAAGGATTCCTCTTCTCTAACAGAGAACTGATGAAGTAGCACATGTACAAATGACTAAGGACATCTCATAATCTGTTCTCTTCCCCATGAAATAATTTAAGCAACTTATATTCTAGTTGCACAACAAACTCAGCCTTCATGTTTGTAATGATCAGTATCGTCTAGGTTCTTCTGTATAACAATTCTCAGAAGCTTAATAAACATTTTGTTTTTTTTTACTAATTCAGTTTGAGGTAGGTCAAGGACCTTCCCCTTGTAGCCATGTCAAATGCAACAGGTTGTTAAAGTGGAGAAGACGGATAAGGAAGATGCACACAAGCTCAAATTGCCTTGTCCAGGAGGTGTCCGGTAGTGACATACATCCTACTACTCACATTTCATTGGTCAGAACTAGTCACTTGGTTTCAGCCTAAGGGAAGGAAAGCTGGGAAATACAGAGGAGTACATGGATATACGGTGAGCGTAATAATTTCTGCCACACTGTACCATGTTTCCTAGGAAAACTTAAGCAATATCTATACTCATAGGCAAAAAAGAAAAGTAACATGGCATAGGCATAAGAAGGCCACATGCTGCTTGCACAGGATTGTCCAAGTATACCTGGTACTTTTTGGTTTTTGTAAAGCTAAGATGAAAATCCTAGCTATCTTAAACACAGGAATGGAATGAGCTTCTTTTTTTAATTGCTGCTAAGATAAAGCACTATTATGAATTATTTGAACAGCCTTTCTCATTCTGCAAAATATTTAGGGCACAAAGCAGAATAAACTAGTGAGCTTATTTAAAATTTAAAAAGAATAGGAAAATACCCATTGTATATTATGGCCACCGACCTGCTATGCTAAACCTTTTGCTTTTTGGCTTCCAGTAATATAAGCTCAGTGGTCTGATGCTTGTTCCCCTGTGTAAAGTGGCCCACCACAAAACCATCACCCTTACTTTAGCACAACTGGCAGTCACTGTTCACATAAAACAGAAGAATAAGTTGCCATTGATACAAAGCCAACCCTGCTCTCCAGAATGGATGATTCTTCCAAGTCAAAACAGATATCAGAAAGATCAGGAGGTACTCATAGAGACTGGCAGCTCAAAATCTGTATTCAGTAATTATGTAGCTAACCATGCTTAGATTATCATTCCACAGGAAAACAAAGACAAACATTACACTAAAAGTTAATCCCATGTAATCACTGTTTGCAAAACAAATCCCTATATTCATCTAAACAACGTAGAAAGTTTAAATTGTAATATGTTGTCTACTTCTACTTAGTGCTTTATTAATGGGGTGACCACACTGCTTAACCTATTTGCTGAAATTTGCTAGAACTCCTGGAGACCATATGGACAGCCAGATGGGTTGCTGTAATTTAATGCCATTATTCTAAGGATGAAGTAAGGTATAAACATAATTTGCATTCTTTTCCATTCTTCTTGCATACCTTTCGTTAGTTTCATTTTTAATTCAGACATCAGAAGGGAAGATAATACCTTGCTACCAAGGCCCAGATGCCAGCTAATTACTACAAGAGATTCCAGCCCTGACATCACAGGCCAGGCCTCTGAACACGCTCCATCTTACTCAATGACCCCATCGTAGTGATTAATAGGTTGAGTGCCAAGCTCTAATGAGTGTGTCAGATCTTAAATGTTCTCTAGGCTAATGTAATTAGCATTATGTTGAACAGAATATTTCGTTACTTGGTAGAGAGACTCATTATACTTCATAGTAAACTATGCCTTTTCATCTCATGGTCTTTAAATATATTTTATAATATCAACCTAAAAGGCTTCTATAAATAGAAATCTTTGAAATGCTAGAGGAAAATTTAAATATTTTAAAATCAACATTGATTTTCTTCTCCAACAGTGAAGCCCTATGTTGTATATAAAGTGGTCTTCAGAGATGCTTGTTAAAATGCAAAGTTTTAAATTCTACCAACAGATATTCTGATAAAAGAGGCTATGGGATAAGGCCTAGGACTGTACTTTTAACATGAGATCCATGATTCAGAAACATGAAATCTGTGGACTGCACTTGAAAAAAAACACTACAATGTGAGTAACAGGACCAACACCTGTGTATTAGATTAATTCAATCAGACTTTTTGTTCTAAGTAGTTATGTTTCTGAAAAAATTGTCTGAATCCACATAAGGAAAATTGTTTTCACATTGAGATTCTAGTTTTATATGTGCCAATTATTTTTGCTTAAAACATTAAAAACTAATTATCTGGATAAAACAGGGATATTATTTCCAACAAACCATGTAAATGCATGAGAGCTACATTCAACAGTGGATATGGCAGATAGCAACATTTCTATCCACTAGGAGATGGGCCTAGTATTGTGTTTACAGTTTTAAGTGAAAGCCCAAAGGGTAACAGAACTTCTGCAATTCCCGATTTTCTTCATGGCCAGAGATGAAATGTGAAATGTTTCAGCCCTAATAACTGAGGATTCTAAGTACTTACTTGCATTGCACCTAGAGACAACTATCATCAATTACTACAGACTAAGTATTTTCATGTGTCTAGCATTGCTTTTCTGAAATAAGCAGATACAAAATCCCTATTAATATTTAATTTAGACATATTTTATTTATCTATTACCATAAAAAATTAGAGGCAATATTTTCCAGATTTATAAGTTTTTATCAAACTACCATTTTCTTGATGAATTCTAAAAGAATTCTTTTGGGCTTTTTAAAATTTATACCATGTATATTAAAATAGGAAAATAAGTATGAATAAAATGAAAATATTTATTTATAGTAAATACAGTTATTTACTTGTAATTTCATACTGAGATTTAATGGTTTGAAAAATTAATTATGCCATTCTTCATTCTAATGCTTCTTTTAGATCCAGCCACGGGTGGAAGGCTGTCATATGACCACGATGAGTCTATAAACAGATCCTGCTTTTGGTGACTGGGGAATGATTGTTGAGGTATCAAGCTCTGTCTAGTACTGTCTGGATGCTATCCAATTCTGTTTCTTCCTCTAGGAAACCTGCATTTCCCAGCATCCATGGCCTCTACCTCTAAATAAGGCAGTATAAAAGTTATGACCAGTGGAATGTGTACAGAAATGTTGTTTATCCCTTTGAGGCCTAGTCCCTAAAATATCCTATATGATCCTCCAATCCTCCATATTGTCTGCCTTCACTCTGTTCAGCAGATGGAGCAAATTTAGGGAACAATACAAATCCTTAGGTGATGGAATAGTCACTAAATGAAACATTGCTTGAGAAAGAAACTTGCATTGTTTTAAGCCACTGAAAATTAGAGGTTGTTTGCTGAAAACTAATAAAGTGAATTAAGACTTGACAAAAGCTACATAAATTTGTGTCATACTTAAGAGTTAGTCAACTATCTGCCCATAAGAAATTATAACTATATAAGGCCTGAAGTCCAAATTCAATGGACCTATATAAATTCACTAAAGAAGTCTGTTTCAGTTGTATTTAAGAAGGGAAAAAACCCTACATATCTTAATTTTAGCACCTTTTGGAACTCAGGCCAACATGACTTTTTGTGTTGTTCTAGCAAAGTGCTAATAACACCTACCTGATTCACAGTATAGAGTAAGAAGACCCACTGCACAATTTCTGCTGTTTCAATAATCACGTGAAATAACACTATTACAATCCATAAAGCAACTATCCAAAGGAGATTCTCGGAAAGTGTTTTAGAAGCAGTTTTCATTGACATGACCAAATTTCATTTTAAAGACACCTTTTGATACTGGAAGAAAAATGTGTATTTAATCTAACCAAAAGGATATGGGAAGCGTATGTTGCATTAATCTAAAATCACTATATACAAAAGTGGAAAACACATACCACCACCAACACACACACACACACACACACACACACACACACACGCAGGATTAATTTCAGGATCAAATGTTTACGTTGGTAGTGCAACAAAGAGACAACGTCTTAAGAATAATTATTATGTCACCGAACAAATGACTTTGGTGACTACAGCACACAAGTCACTGCATTAGAGTGGAAAGAATACTGAATCATGTTTGCAGGCCTGGGCCAGATCTGGCTGTGTCACTTTCTAGATATAGAGAGGATGATATGAGAAAAGCAGAGAACATAAGGATTAAATATTTGGCATCTCATCTCTTTCTGCTACTACCGAGCAGTTTGACTTGGGAAAGCTATTTTATCTCTTCATTTCCTCAGCTAGGAAATGGAAAGATGACAATACTTATTTCAAAGGTTGTTAAGAAGATTATGCCATATCACACATATCAAGTACTTAGAGAGGCCTTGGCTGGAAGTACATATTAATGAATATTTGATATTATTATTAATGTTATATCTCCATCACTAATAGCCATATGACCCTTACTTATAAAATGAGAAATTATACTAGATATAATAGTTTATATCAGTGGTCCCCAATCTCCTTGGCACCAGGGACCAGGTTCACAGAGGACAATTTTTCCACAGACTGAGGGCAGGAGAATGGTTTTGGGATGGTTCAAGCACATCACATTTATTGTGTAGTCAAATGTCTCTACTAATAATAATCTGCATTTGCAGCCGCTCCCCAGCACTAGCATCACTGCCTCAGCTCCACCTCAGATCATCAGGCATTAGATTCTTAGAAGACGTGGACAACCTAGATCCTTCGCATGTAGTTTGCAGTAGAGTTCCCGCTCCTATGAAAATCTAATGCTGCCGCTGATCTGAGAGGAGGCGGGGCTTATACGGTAATGCAAGCGATGGGGAGTAGCTGTAAATACAGATAAAGCTTCTCTTGCTGCTCGCCCACTGCTCACCTCCTGCTGTGTGGTCCGATTCCTAACAGGCCATGGGCCGTTAGCGGTCTACAGCCCAGGGTTTGAGAACTGCAGGTTTATATAATTTCTTTAAAGTCCTGTTAAGTCCATACCTGTTTTTTTAAAGTCAAATATCCAGTTGAAAAATAAAAACTCAAGAATTCATATATTTTAAGCAATGACTTCCAAAAAAATGTATAAAGACAGTCTGGTCTGCCATTGAGATTGATTTAAAGAAAACAGATGACATAATAATGCACTAATAATTCCAATTTTTTTAACATTTAGTAGTGAGATGCTACTTTGATTTATTCATTGTCCCTCATTACTCATGCCCTCATTTGAACATAGAATGTAACAAGATAGTTGTCAGGCAATCACTTAAATAAAAATATGTCATATTTAGTGAGTCTTACAGAGATAAGGAATTATTTCAATCACACAAACTTAAATAGGTCCAGAGTGTACATGATAACACTCCGTTTTTGCAGCTTAAGCTGAAGTCCTTTCTGGGCTTATCAACTGTCAACAACTTGAGTTTTCTTCTCATTCAGAAGAAAGCATTTCTACTAACTGTAGCGACAATACCAACACCATACTGAAGACTTTATTCCAAACTAAGCGGAAAGGTGCTTCACTTGGAAACTGCATAATTTAGTAAATCTTGCTTTGTGCAAATAAATCCTCATTCAAACAGTACTCTATTAAGAATCAAAATGAAAAGTTCAAGATGTTGAATCACTAAAATCATTAAAAATTCAGTTCTAATTATACTTTTGATTAGTTCTAAGTGACTACATCATGAAAACAGGGCTTTAATGTACCAAGACACTGTATGTAAAACATTGTGGCATAGAGGAATTTTTTTTTAAACTAGAATTTTACTTATTCCAAGAATCTTACCTCCTGCGTACATAACAGCCAGCATAATGGATGATATCCAAGCTATTTCACTGTGGGTAGCATTGAATATTTCCTGAATTTCTTTGTAGAATACTGTGACGGCCTTGGGGAATGCATATGAAAATCCAATGGAGATAAAAGCAGCTCCAACCACAGCCCAGCCCCACCCTCCATCTGGAGGTATATTTGGAGGTGGGGCACTTGGCGTTGGCGGCATTTCTGCTCCTCTAGTTAAAATTCAAGTAATCTGTATAAAAAATACGAAATAAGAGTTTGAACTTTATTTCCATTTTTGTTTACCACTCTTGATAGTCACTAAAATAGTATTTTACAGCTGTAACTATAACATGATTTTTCATGATTATTTTTCATACTCTTGTGCTCAGAAAATTATCAGAATATTTACAAAAAAATCGATGTGAGTTATATAACTGTTATAGGGTAAAATTGACAACATTTAATATTTTTATGGCAACCAAAATTCAAAACTTATTTAAAGTAAAAAAGTGGAGAATTTATATCTGAACTGAAGTATCAACCAAAAAATAAAAGGTATCTCAATCTTCCTTGTAAGCATTAAAAAAATAAAACTGTTGTCACTTAAAACAGAATATTTACTTAATACAAAATGTTTATTTTATTAATAAGATTTTCTATACAAAGTTTTAAAAGGACCATATATTAAACGATGAATTATAAAGAATTAAATAGTAGGCATATTTTAGAATTTTTCCACTTTTAATAATTGAGAATACTTAAAGCCATTTCAGCCCGGATTTATATTTTAAACCTATAGGATTAGAAGTTGTATGTTTCTATGGAATTAAGTTAATTTTAATGCACTTCCAAAACTGGTGCTACCTATCATTTCACGAATGATACTTTTTATGTATCTTTTTCATAGCAATGAAATTATCTCAATCAAAAGGATGATATGTTTGCTTAAGGAGGGTGGGAAAAAAGGGTTTTCCTTTTAGATATGTCTAGGAATAAATAACTGCTAACTTTATGTGGCCACTCTCCTGTGGAAGAAAATGATCACATATAGCTTAATGTATTTGAAATTAAATGAAACATCGCGGTTCCCTAACACCAATGTTTCTTTGTAGAGTAATGCTGCTTGCTTAGCTCTTAGCAGCAGTTGCCAATGTTCCTCAGCATCTTGCTTATATCCCACTTGCATTCCCTTTGTGGATATCTTCAACTGAAATGAATAGGTACAAGAGAACCACTCTTCTCATGGTAAGATAAGTTTGAAACACATTAACTAATTTTGCCACATGTCTTCCGACAGCTTACCCCCAAACCCTAAATATCTGTGAAAACAGATATGGGTTGAATTTTTGCTTAATATCAAATAGCATCTCAGATATTTTCAGTGATCTTCTATGCACACATTTTAGATTTTGAGTGAAAATATTCTCTACATTAAAATTTTATAGATTTCTATGATTATACCCAAGGACTTTGCTTTCAGAAACCCATATAGGAAAAATTATAAAAATGAACCTTAAAATAGGTAGAGCACTGTTTCACTAGAATAAATACTAAGATGATGAGTAGTACCATAAAAAGTAATTATGTGGAAAACCATTATGATAGCTCTTTTTTTTGTTTATTTTGGCAAATGCACTTAAAGACTTCTTAATATAATATTTTATAGTCATTCATGGAAGGAGGAAATTCAGTATAAACTACAGTTAACGGATAATAGGACTGAAGGTTAAAATTCTCATTTTACTTGAGTCAGACTTATCTCTACGACAGTTTTCACATACATTTTACTTTAATCACTATTCGTTTTGACCTCATTAACTGATACTTATAACTCTAGATTTTCCTTCCTATTTAAGGCTGAACCAAGGAATGAAACAATTCTTGCATAGCCTTTTGACATGATCTATTGGCTTTTGTTACAGCCTTCTGTTACTTCCCCTTTTTGATAATTGTGGAGATGGTTCTAACCTGTTATTTTTAAAAAATAAAAATTGTATATATTTAAGGTATAAAACATGATGTTTTGATATACAAATATATGGTGCAATGATTACTACAGTAAATCAAAATAACATATCCATCTCCTGACACAGTTACCATTTTTCTTTTTTGTGCTGAGAACATCTAAAATCTACTCTCTTAGCAAGTTTCCAGTATGCAATACAGTATTATTAATTATAGTCATCATGCTGTGCACTAGATCTCTAGACTTATTCATCCTACAAAACTGCAGCTTTGTACCCGTTAACTCAGCAGTCCCCAACCTTATTGGCAACTAGGGACTGGTTTCATGGAATATAATGTTTTCATGGACTGAGGGGTGGGGACTGGTTTCGGGATGGTTCAAGCATATTATATTTATTGTGCACTTTATTTCTATTATTATTACATTATAACACATAACGAAAAATTATACAACTCACCATAATGCAGAATCAGTGGGAGCCCTGAGCTTGTTTTCCTGCATAATGCTGCCCCTGATCTGACAGGAGGCAGAGAGGTCAGGCTGTGACGTGAGCAATGGGGAGCAGCTGTAAATATAGGTGAAGCTTCACTGGCTCACCTGCCACTCATTTCCTGCTGTGTGGCCTTGTTCCTAACAGGCCACGGACCACTATGATGCATGGCCCCGTGTTGGGGACCGCAGTTTTAACCAACATCCCTCCATTTCCCCCACCTCCTTGGCCCTGGTAACTACTGTCTGCTCCTATGAATTTGACCTTTTCAGATTCCACATATAAGTAAGATCACGCGGTATTTGTCTTTCTGTGTCTGGCTTATTTCACTTAGCATAATGTCCTCCAGGTTTATCTACATTGTCAGAGATGGCATGTCCATCCTGCTACTTTTGAATTAGGTGGATAATTACATTTTATTTCTTTT
>NW_012153285.1:1246224-1249050 GCF_000956105.1 Propithecus coquereli | reverse complement strand
CAAGCAATCCTCCTGCCTCGGTCCCCCAGAGGCAGGAGCCACCGCATCCAGCCTATGTTTACTTTTTTGAAAGTAATTTCAAATTACTCTTTTAGAAGAAGTTGAGGTATAAATGATAAATGCACCTACTATCCCATTAGAGACTGTGGGTTGAAAATAATTTTTTTTTAATTTTAAAATGGTATGGGGGAAACAAATCCTTTTGATTTTTCTAAGATGATACAATAAAGTAAAATTGCAAGTTATTCCTGACTAAATACACACAAGCATGTACATGCGCACACACACAAACACACACACAAAAAACATAGCTCGAGATACAGTGACATTAATTAGATGGAAGAGATTCAAAAGTTCAAATTGCTTGTCTCTTCTCTTAGTGATTTAAAGTATGATACTCAAATTAACCTTTAATGTGATCTATAGATATATAAACATGGATGAAGGGATCTGACTCAATAAATATTGAGTACTTATTATGCTAAGTAAGTGCTTATTATCCCCAGTAAGTATTTATTTGTTCAGTTTAGGTTCCACAAAAGCCCTTTAAGGTATTTTTCCTATTTTTTTAATGAGACAAATCTCAGGGACATTAAAGAAACCTGACCCAAGTAAAATAAGAATGTCAGGGATGGATTTCACAAATCACTGCTGACTTCAAAAACAATATAAAACTGATTAGAAATAATGTATTCAGGGAAAAAACAAGCAAAAAAAAAAATCCTAGGTATTTCATTATATCCTTTCTGAATCTAAAATATTTTTATGGATCAAAATAGTCAAAGGCATCTGCTTTTCAAAACATTAAGAAAATAACTTGAAAAAGTCTTCCCATAGGGACACATCTGTATGTTAGAAGCTTACTGAAAATGTCAAGGAAACAAGGTCAAATAAAAACCTTTAATCACAAACAAATAACGCACACAGTGAAAATCCTGGTCAATTATGATCATCAGGGCAAACACACTTCTATAAGTTAATATTGTGCAGATGTTAAAATTGCTAAAATAAACCCAAAATACCAACCGTTGTCAAGAATTATTTTGAAAAGATTTGTATGTTTACAGTTTGCTTTTATAATCATGTTTGCTTTTTTGGAAACAATAAAAATCATCTATCTATCTATCTATCTACCTATTCATCTATTCAATTTGAAGATAGGCTTATTTCTCCTTGGTCATCAGTTAACCCAACATGATGAGCTTACAACACATGAACACTGGAAATAGTATCTTTAAAAGTATATAATGTTTAAGGAAGAAAGAAAAGAAGAGAGACAGATTTAAGTATTGGTTAAACCGGGTGAAAACAATAGTCAGCCTTTGAAAGTTGTCTAAAGAATCTGAATCTATATATTACTAAATGTTGTTACTGTATTTTAAAGTACTCAACTTTCTCATTGCTCAAAAATTAGAAAAAAACTAGAAGAATACTGAAGAAATAACACAGGGCATTTGTGAAATAAACTTCTTATTGTGTAATCAGAGTGTAAAAACAGTCATGAGGCTTATCCTTACTCTGCAGTTTTCCTGCTTGCAAAAGGAAACTAAACCATCTTTCATTACTAATTCATGAGTTTAAACTAAACCATTGTAGTTTTTATCACATCTGCTATAGTAAACATTTAGTAATACAACCTGATGATTCATTTTTCAGTCACTTCAAAATTCATAAATAACATTTCTAAATAATCTTAAATCCATATTTTAAAATAATTATACCAAGATGAATATTATAACTTAATATTCAAATCATGTTACAAATATAAACACTGAAACTTAATAATGTTGCAATTTTCAGTGTTTACAAACAGGAAACTATGTGCATGGAGGTTCATGTAGACTAACAAAATGAATAGGTGTCAACACCAGTATAATCCTATAAATTTGAATTTTCCCAGTATTTCAATATGCTCTACCTCATAAAATATACCATTCCTATATCAAAATTATTTAAACTCTTAGTTCTTTTAAAAACATTGCACTTAGTCTGCTCCCATACAAAAAATGAGAAGTAGAAGAGAAGATTTATGTATGCACATAATTCCATTCTCTAAAATTCTAGTTTAATATGAAATTGTACCTTTAAGCCTCATTTTCCTTACATGGCTTCATCTTGTGACATAAAAATTAAGAATAATGGCTTAAAGCCTTGGGATACTGACTCTGTCACTTGCTCTGTAACATTCAGTAGAGTAATAAAACTCTGAGTCTGCACTTTCATCTGTAAAAACAGCATAGTAACTGTGTTTACTTTATAAGGTGATGAAGAGGATTGACAGAAGAATACACGTACACAGCATGACTGGTATGTCCTTAAAATGATAAGTAAAAACATATCTCATTAAAATGAGTAGAGAGGGGATTTAAAAATCACATTTGTTAAGGGAAAAAGCATATATGTGGCTTTCATTTCTGCCAAATTCCATATCCAACATTACTTTTAATATAGTAACTATAACTTTTAAAAGCCAAATCTTGAAATGAAATTTTCATAGAGTACCTACCTCTCAAGAATAGTGTAAGGATTAAATGAAAGAGTATATGTTTAGCTTAGTTTAGTGATCTGCACATGGTTAAGTGTTCAATAAATCATAATTGATGCTGAACGTGAAATCCTAGAGTCTTTCTAAAAATGTAGAATAGTTTTAGGGCCTTTAGAAAATAACAACAGGTATTTTTAACCTCACAGTCTCATAGTCCCTTCCTGACCATATCATCCTTCCTCTACCAAGGGGCAACAACTATTCTGAATTGCATCATGGCCTTTAACTTAATTTTTTATACTTTTATGACATACGTATCTGTGTATATGTATATGTGTATT
>NW_012153285.1:1243298-1244899 GCF_000956105.1 Propithecus coquereli | reverse complement strand
AAAATATTAAAAACACATGTAATAAACAAAAATATATAAATAACCCACAATCCTATCACTAGAATAAACTATTGTAAACATATTGGTGAATATTATGTTAGAGTTTCAGTTATATACATATGTGTATGTGACTTGTTTCACCCAATTGGAAATGACAACAATTTTAAGTTATATCAAAATTATATGTGCAAATGTGTACCAAGGGAAAAAAATCCAACTGGTTTAAGTATTCCTAAATATTTTCATAATCAAATGATGATTCTTCTGCATGACTTTTTTACTTATAGTTTGCAATGGCTGTGTTTTCCTACACAATATAATCCTCTGGGCTATAAAGAGCATTGATGATGTGGCAGTTCTACAGAGTGCTCTATTAGTGTCTCTAGGAATTTATTGCAAGATACTATGCCACTCTAGCATAAGTTTTGACACTGATGCTTTCTTGATCTTATCAGAAGATATTAACAGGAAATATTCATACAACAAGACTTATAGTCCTTTCTCTAATGGATTCTAAATGGTTTGTGGATTGCAATGTTAAGCAATTGAAATTATCCAACTATTATCAGAAACAACCACCAAGTTTGCACAGGCATGGACCATAACTCTGTCATGACTGCCACTTTGTCAACAACGGTTGTAAGATGCCCTTCATGTAAGACACCCTGATTTCAAAGATGCTAAAATGTGAAATAATGTGCTTCTTTGAATTGAGGAAATAATGAATGCAGTAAATATTTACACATATATGTCTATCTATACATACATATGTGTATGTATATATACAAATTTAATAAATATATTATTAATAATAAATGTACTATATATAGGTACAGCTGAATTTCTCATTTTTTAAACTTATGAATATATAGTTACATCACTGGCTAATATTGCCTAAATTATTTCAGTAAATCCAGTAATATTTAGAGTCTTATCTTATCTCACTATTACGAGCCATTGTAATAAGTACTTTTTTAATAGTTCTGATTTCAATTTGAACCATAGGAAAACATTTTTTTTTCTTCCAAATTCTTCACTTTTCCAATGAATAATTTAGGAGCTCTTATACTGTTGTCGCCTTTAAATAACATTTCTAATTATTTATTCATTAGCTGTCTTTTCCATCATAGTCTAAGATAAAAACAAGACAATCATTGTATCTTCAGTTCTCAGTAAAGTTATTGACATATAGTAGGATACTTAATATGTTTATTAAATAAATGATAAATTGATAAATAAATAGCTGTGGATATTTGTGCTAGGAAAAAAATCCATTTTACTCATTGTGCCCACTGCTATCATTTTATCTCTGCAACTATGAAGTTTTAGCCTTAATAATGAATTTATTTCCTTCTAAATAACAGTGTGATATAACCTGATATTTTATCATAAAATAAGTTAAATAAATAAATAGAAACAAAATGTAGTCCCATATATGTTTGTTTGAGGTAGATATTCTAACAGTGTTTTCTAGACACAGAGAGCAATACTATGGCTAATGCTGGTAGCAGTTATGGTATAAGTGCCTGCTAAGAATTGGACCTTACCAACGTATGGTGAGTTGCATAATTATTTTATTATATATTACAATGTAATAATAC
>NW_012153285.1:1235133-1243248 GCF_000956105.1 Propithecus coquereli | reverse complement strand
TTACAATGTAATAATACTAGAAATAAAGTGTACAATAAATGTAAAAAAAGAAAAAGAAGTGGACCTTAGGTAACATTTTACATGAAAAATAAAGGAAAGCAATATCTGCTGAATGTATCTTGACTAAGGTATACATGAGTAAATATGATTCCACCATTCAAATCCAGAAAGAGACTCAAAAATTAGAAGCATCCAAAAACTGAAAGAAGTAAAAATGTATAATAATGACATATACCACCCCTTTCCATCAACCTCTCCCATTTTTCTATCTCCAACACACACATACACACATTTACATGTGCACACACACATAAACACACATTCCATTATTCTAAGTATCAATCCTCTCTCTCCATAGACATCTTTTAGCAAATGAAAGTTCTTTTTTTAACAATTTTGGATGACTCTTTGTGATTTGTGCATCAGTCTTCCATAGATAATCAACTGTTTCCCATTTCTGTAGATTCTGGCCTTAAGAAAAAATCATTTAGGAATTCTGATTTCTATTCCCTATTAAATTCACATTTTCTAATGTACCTTGCATGAAACTGTACATTTGTTCTTTGAATTATCAACTATTTGAGTTGTCCCTGCTTTGTTATACAAGTCAAGCTATTTTCTCAGATGCTACACACATCATTCTTTTTAAAAGTTTCCTTGCCTTTTTTAAAAAAAGGCATTATATGATTGAGCCACTTTTGTCTCCTTAATCTTTTTTCTCTGTTTTTTGTATTACTTTTTCAGAGTTCACCAGTTTATCATCTCAGTATGTGATCTTTTGTTCTCTGTTCCCAGCATATTTCCTTGCTTTTAATTATCACTGTATACTACAGGTTGCAAGGCTCCACTCATACGCCTCTTAACTTTATCTACTACGTATTTTTTTCTTTTATATAAAGTGGCATCTTATGTTCTCTTAAATAATTCATTAGAAAGTGGAACCAGAACCAATTAATTCCAAAAATCCCACTGCTAAGATTGTCACCTCTTCCTTATTAGCAACTCTTGAGTTGACCAATAGTCAAGATCCAATTCATACACACTCACTAGCTTCATGTTTTTTTCTTTTTCCTGTACAAAATTCTGTAATATTTTATACAATTTATTACTATGGTGCATCATTTCTTTTATTTGTGGGCATAGCCAAGAAAAACATAGTTAAAAGTACAGTTTTACCTGTTGACAGATGCCCACTTGAACAGATTTCTTTGGATTACACGCGGGATCTTTAAGCCTAGTTGCTATACCTTGCAGTGTGATACTGAAGGTAATAGAAAGGAAGAGTGGTAGAGCAGACTCCGGATTATCTAAAGAAACAGAAAAGCAAGTTGTTATTTGTATAATTGAATTCCACGAGCCTCATTAGAGGCACTATCTTTACTTCATCCCAATAAATTGTGACCATCTTTAAATAATTAGCAAAAGTGAATATATCTTTTTCAATCCATTGCTAGACCTACTAACATAACGAAAATGGATCAAATATATGCGTGAGAAAAAATAAAAAGAATAAGATAAAGAAAAATCAGGTTTTATAATTTTAAAAACCCAGTAGATTATATACCTACACATTGTAAGAAAGAAAAAAAATTATAAGAAAAGAAAATTTATTAGAATTCATTAGCTGTCACTCAAATCATTTCCTATACCCACTTAAATAATTTGCTATAAAATTCAATTAAATAAATTAAATATCCATTGACAATGGAAATAAACAGAAAATTTAAAAGAGAATTATTGGAAATAATGTCAATAATATTTAAGGCTTACAATGAGACAGACTGGGTCATAAAAAAGAAACAAAAATTATTTTAGAGATCTTCTGATTTAGAATTCCAACTTCCTACTCAAATCTGTGAGAGATGAATATGCTAAATCTCTAATATATCAAATATCTTTATTTCAACTTAAATATGGTGCTGAATATATAGAATTTAGCACTTAACAGTTTATTTTGTGAAAAGTCAATTTTTTCAATTATTAAATAAATAACCAGTTGCCTGTCTTGCATCCAGGGCCACCTGTTTTTTAAAGTGCTGAACAAAGACAACACAGCCACCGGGTCAAAGGAGGTTTGCGTGAGAGGATGAAGAAAGTGTGATCTAAATGCCATGTCAGTCTAGAAACTGGAGGAACAGTTTCAATCAGATGCTTAGAAAGATGGGACTTCCCCTATAATTTTTAGTGGCATTGGCATCTTTGTTAATGGATATACAGATACTTCTGCTGAGGAATTGAGAAAGCTAATGATGTTGCATGGAGGTCAATGCCATGTGTATTATTCCAAATATAAAAAAATACACGTTATTGCCACAAATCTTCCTAATGCCAAAATTAAAGAATTAAAGGAGGAAAAGTATTCTGATGGAAATGGATGCAGAAAGCATCAAAGCTAGATGACTCCTCTCCTACATTCAATGTCAGCTATAAACCAAACAGTCCAATGTACAGAAAGGTCTCAACTTTAATGCTGTCTGCAAACATGAGGATCCTGTGCCCGGTCCAAACAATACAGCCAAACAGTTCAATGACAGGTTAAACCACATAATTAAGAAGATTGAGGCAGAAAATGAAGTCAAAGTCAATGGAATGAAAAACTGGAATGAAGAAAATGCAAATAATGATTGTAGTTTTGTGGATTTGGAGCAGAGCTTTCCAGGAAGGGAAGAGAATGGAAGTCTGCGTTGCAGAGGCAGCCATTTCAATGGATACACTCATACCTCTAAGGGTGCCTTAAAGATACAGGGTTGATTGGTGTCCATGGGCAACAGCATTGACAGCAGGCTTTCTCCAGACTCTGCCCAGGAAGAGGAGCAGGCTGAGAAGAGCAGCACTGACTTCAGAGAGTGCATTCTGCAGCAGTTGCAGCAAAGCAACCAGAAACACAGATGCTTTGAGTAATCCACTCAGAACTACTTCTTTCTCACTGTCATTGCACTATCATTGTAACACTAAAATCAACGGTGCTCATCACTCCATTGTTCAGGAGCCTTCAAGCACAAATAGCACTTCCTCAGTGCCTACTCATAGCAAGGCAGCACCTTCAGTGCCATCCAAACCTTCAGACTGTAGTTTTATTGCAGACGTCTATACTCATCCAAGACTGCATCACATATTAATGTAGAAGCATGAATTGACTGAGTTTGTCAATACTCTACAAAGACAAAGTAGTAATATCTTTCTAGGAAGGGAAAAGTTAAAAAGAAGGGAAAAGTTAAAAAAAAAAATGAAGACAGATCTGCACTCGTTGTAACCAACACAGGTAGATACTAAAATTGTTTTCTTAAGAAACAATCATGCTTGATCATTTTGTTCCTATGGTATCATTGGTACACGAATCAAGACTAAATTCTCATAATATAAAGTCTCTAGGAATGTCAGATTATGAAGTTACAGCAAGTATAAGAGATTATAGAAAGTTTTCTTATTTACTAAAATGTTTTTTAAACAATTAGATTTAATTGTGACTAAAAAACTTCCAAGTAATTTAAACAGTGACATAGTTGAGATTGTGAGCATTCATTCTTCATGTAGACCTTATCAGCTGTCGAAGTTTTGAGCTATGTAAATATCACATATTTTCAATGCTTAAATTCCTGAAAGAATAAAGTTGGTTTTTTAAGAGTAATTTCTAGAAGCTTGCATCATAATGGTTTTTAAATAATCAAGACATATAGCTATTAAAATTATACTGGTAAACTTTTAGTGAGATTAAGTATTTTCACATCTAAGTAAATTGGTGACCTGTATTTTATTTTTGAATACTTTACTTGTCATAAAAAACAAATGCACGCAACAATAGCAGTTTGTATTTCAGTGCCAGTCATTATAAATTAGTATCTGGTTTGAGGTTTTAGTTGCTTTTATAGTTTATAGGTTTTTTTTAAGGATTTTTTTTTATAGATTTAGGGTTTAATGTCAGAGATTAATAATACCCTTTAATTTATAGCTGTAGAAACTGAGGTACACAGAGAAGATCGTGGTTCTGTTCTAGACAGTGAGAAAGCCTTTCCAGGTGGGCTTTTTCTGTTATGTTTTGCTGTTTGATGCATTCCTAGGTGCTTTTTGGTATTTATGAAATACTTCAGAATAATTTTTTAGGTATTAGATTATCCTTACATCATGTCTTGGCCTAGTAACCTGAGGGTAATTTAATTTTGAACGCTTCAAAGAACTATTACGAATTAGTTCCACGAATGGAAATAAAATGGAGAAATTTTGTAAAATTGCAAAACAAACAAACAAAAATGCCCAGTCAGTGAGAAAGTGAGGGTGGACACTAGAATGAAGATGACTAAAGGAGTTTGAAAGTCACAAGTAACAGCTGAGTAATTCATAGGATGGAATTAAGGTATAACTTGAGCTAAGAATGAAGAGTTACACTAAATGGGTCTCCTGGTTAAGGGCTATGAGAAGAGGCTCACACAGCAGCTCTGGTCTTATCAGGTGCTTTGGAAGTCTCTGTGGCTTTTTAAAACTGGGTGATTCAAGAATGGCAGCTCCATCCCACCCTAAGTAAACAGCCCATCCGAAGGTAGAAAACCTTTGTATTTTGAGGAAGTTCATTTTCTGTCTTTTTCCTCCGGCAGAGAGAACTTCCCTGGGTTCAGGGCAAAGCCTCAGAGAAAGCCCGAGGCATATCTGAAAACTGGGTTCTGACCCTCCCAGTTTATATGTTTAATTATACTCACCGTTTATATAGAACAGCTTAGGGGTTAGATAAGAGATCTTGACAAGTCCAAATTTTATATGCTCACCAACATTTCTATGAAATTTCACAGTGCCTTACCCTGACTGCCCCATTTTCTTCCAGAAAGGTTACCTCACATTCATGATTCCTTTCAACAAACAGGTCAATAATCCAGGCACCCTTTGCTTTGTATATTAATCTATGTTTATATCTACTTTTGTACATATATTAAACTATCATAATATATTTTGTATACATTTTTGAAGATATAGTCCCACAATGCATATATCAGTCCTTAGTTTTAAACATGAAAGGTAGTGTTTTAGAATTTGTGGGTGGGTCTAAAAAGCCAGTAGAAGAACAGTAATTCTTAAGCAAATGAGAAGGCTTTCCTTTAATTTGGGAAAGCAATTATTAATATTTTGGGGACTGCTCCTTGAAGTCCAAGTAGGCATAAAGCTTATTCACTCCTACAAAAGCAGTGTTAATTATTATAGCCAGAATTTGGACTGTGGTGTCTGCTAATGTTGTTCCTTAGCCATCACACATATGCCATGTTTTATGATGGGTTTTAGTTATAACTAAGTGCATGAAAAAATAAACAATGCTTTAGAGCTTTCAATTTTTTTCTAAAGATGCAATTAATTGATTTTCATAATCCCATCAACTTGGAGGAACTGGTATTTTGAATCACATTTTATAGATGAGGGCATAGAAGATCAGAGGTGACTATTCCAAAGTGTAATGTCCAGTAGGTGATCAAATTAGTACCATAACTAGTATCTTTTTATTAGGGCAATTGCTGCTGATTCCACTTTAACACATCCACTCGCAGGCTGCTCCTTCTACATAAAATTGATATTCCTTCAGTTTTATTCCTACAGGGAATTTCTAAATTTCAATTCTTACTCATGTCTTCACCTGCCTTTTTTAACAGAATTCATATACTTTTTCTTTGGAATTCAAAAACTACAACTATCCATCAAAGTCCTTTGAAATTCATGATTATTCCAGCTTATTTACATCTGTGCTTTTTATAATTTTGGGGGGGTATACAGATGATAATATATTATCACTTTTAAAAGAGTGACTTTATGCTATGAAAACGTTTGGCTATTTCAAGTGTTTTTCAAAAACTTATATAGTGGGATGTACTGAAGTCCAAGAACTTTGCCTTGTCTTCTAGAATCAATATAGGTTGATTAATCTATGGAGAAAAAGATGTAGGACAAATGAGTAATGAAACTATTTATTAGTGATGGTCAGCAGGTAGACCCTGGTGTTCTATTCAAGGTTCGTTTTCATTCAGTTGCACAGAGTATTAGAATGTTCCTTTATACACTTCATGACTAATCCTTTCTTCAACTTCCCAAACCTACACCAGCATGCATCAACTCTACAAAGCCTTATCAACAGTCTGCATAATCCAAAAGCTTATATTTCAAAATATGGTCCAGAAATAATGTACTCAGCAAATTTAAGTCCCAAATTAAATGAATAGGTGTTAGAAGACTATCAGCTTCACCATAAATTCCTCTAGTTGCCTTAAAGTTAAAGCATAAGGTTTTCTGTGCATCCTACTTATAAAGTGGCCTATGTTTTCACCTAAATGAATTAATATGTTTCTTAAAGAATAATCCACTGATCTTTTCAGTCTATATTTCCTTCTTATACAAAAGGATATAGCAATGGCAAATTAATGTACAGTGTTTAAGTTTAGGTGACAACTCACCCAATTTTACAACAGGAATTAAATTGAATCAAATCTTTTCTTTTCTAACATGTAATTAAATTAAAATTGGAATCTAATCCTGAGAGGCTTTTTTATTCTTCAAAATGGACCATCTTTTAAATCTTATTGACTAATTTAGTTTGACATCTAGACATGAAAGATATAAATAGTGCATGGCCCACAAAATGTCAGTAACACAAAGCCTATTTTTAAATGTAAATTATCACTGTAGTTAAAAGACTGAGAATATTAGTTGACAATAAGGATCAAACTACAGATGCTTTTATAATGGGAAAATTAGGAAAAATAATATAAACCAGTATATAATTACCTATGAAGAATTGGAAATGGGCCTCCCATACTAAACAATTCCCCTGATTTCTAATATAGGCTGAGCATACCCCTAATCTGATAATCCAAAATCCAAAATGCTCCGAAATCTGAAACTTTTTGAGTGTTGATTTGATACTGCAGGTGGAAAATTCCATACTTGACCGACCTCATGTGATGGGTCATAGTCAAAACATAATCAAAACTTTGTTTCATACAAAATTATTAAAAATATTAATACTATATAAAATTACCTTTAGGATATGTATATAGGGTATATATAAACATATATGAATTCTGTGTTTAGATTTGAGTCCCATCCTCAAGACATTTCATTATATATGTGCAAATATTCCAAAATCTGAGATCCAAAACACTTCTGGTCTCAAGCATTTTGGAAAAGAGACAATCAACTTGTATTATATCTTCAGAAGTGTATGGAAGCAGTTGAAGTAGGCTGAATGGTGGCTATGTCCATATTTTAATCCCCAGAATCTATAATATTAGCTTATCTGGCAAAAGATGTGTTTAAGTTAAGGATCTTGAAAGACAATTATCATCCTTGACTAACCACGTGGGCCCAAAATGCAATCACATGTACCCTTACGACAAAGAGAGGCAGAGGAAGTTTAGAGACAGACACACAGAAGAAGACACAGAGAGGAGATGGTGATGTGAAGATGGAAGCAGAGAGGAAAGCAATGTGACCACAAACCAGGGAACTCTAAGGAATGCTGACTGCCACCAGAAGCTAGAAGAGTCATGGAACAAAGTCTCCCATAGATCCTCTTTTAAGGAGTATGGTTCTGTGCCTTGGTATCCAGAAGTGTAAGAATAAATTTCTATTGTTTTAAGCCAAAAAGTATGTAGTTATATTTTATGATTTCCCTGGGAAACTAATATATTATAGTAGTAGTGGTGACTTGTTCATAAAAGCCATAAACCCAGCAATTGCACTATAAGGATATTTTTCTTATAGGCACAATTGCAAAGGTATGCGAAAACACACAATTATGTCCAGGGCAGCATGATTTATAACTGTGGCAAACTGAAAGTTACTAGAAAATGAATAGGTTGCTGCATATTCATAAAAAAGTACTAATACTACACAACTGTAAAAAGAATGAGGAAGATCTACATGCACTAAAATGGATGGAATGTTGTTAAAAGTATAATGAATGAAAAAAAAGTAAGCTGTAGAATGGGAAAATATGATTCTATTTATTTTAAAGTATATACACATAAAGACTTATTATGTACATTTATTTATATATGCATACAAACTATCTAGAACAATACATAAAAAGCTATTAATAGCAGGTGCCTTTGGAAAATAGCTATGTATAATTTATATATTCTTGAA
>NW_012153285.1:1230240-1233267 GCF_000956105.1 Propithecus coquereli | reverse complement strand
ACCCCAGTAAGGATGGCTTTTATCGGAAATCTCTATTTGTAAGGGTTCACCCTCTGTATAACAGGAAGAGAAGGACAACTAATCGCTACAGACTCATCAATGGAGAAGACACAGACTTACTGTGCATAACAAATCTTATCCTTGTTTACCCTGCTTTTCCTGGGAACTTCTCTATAACTGGCCTTCCCCACACCCTCCTTTGTATCAGTGGACAATGGTATTAAAGCCTGACTTCAAAGCCTCCTCAAGATTCACTCATTTCTCTGAGTGTCTCCCTCCTATGTATACATGAGGTATCACGTTAATAAACTTTTCTTTGTTTTTTCTTATTAATCTGTCTTTAGTTACTGGGGTCCCAGCTAAGAACTCAGAAACTGTAGAGAGAATGATTTTTTCTTCACTTGCACGGGTGGCCTAAACAGTGCTGAACAGTATTGCCCTAGTTCAGCAGCATAAGCAGAGAACTTGTTAGAAATGCAAATTCTGGGGGACCACCCAGATCTACTGAATGAGAAACTCTCGGAGTGAAACCCAGCAAATTGTGTTTTAACTAGTGTTCCAGGAGACTTTGATGCACACTAGTGTTTGAAAATCACCAGTCTGGGCTCTTCTTCTAACACAACCTGCAAGTGTTAGTTAATAATTGTAATAAAATATTTGTAGTCCTTGAGCCATCATGATATTTCACAGATCCATATCTTATCTGCTATTACCTCCAACTGAAGTGTCCTTCACCACTATCTTCCACCACGTGACTAGCTCCTGTTTATAATTTACCTCTATGTAAGCATCACCTTGCCTATCTACAAGGTCTGATTTTGATCTCAGTCCTAACTTCCTGTGCATACTTTTATCCTGACAGATATATCACATTTACTTGGCACTCTCCCCTCTTCTTGAGGACAGGATCCATATCTTATTTTACTTTATTCCTAGAATATAGTAGGTGTTTGAAGGAGCTCAGGGAATTTCACCGCAAAATATGGCTCCCTGGTATAATGAATATATTAAATTAAAAACCCTTAGAGATCAACAGGCTTTAAAAGAGACTTTTCCTCTAACTACATAAAGACAGGACAAACTCACCAAGAATAATTGTACTTGTTCCCCTACCTGTTATCTCATCATCCATAATGGGAAAGAAGACCAAGAATGTAACCACACCTGAGCAGACCCCTTTACAAAATAAAGACTGTCTCCAAAGATCATTTAAATTATAAGAAAACTATTTCTAAGTTAACTTCTGCTCCCCATCTAATCATTGTCCCTGGTAATCATTTATTACCACTCAAGAGAATTCTTCTCCCCCTTTCGCCTTCCATAACCTGTTTTACCAGGATCCAAGCCCTCATTCTTTCTATAACCTTCAGAGCGTATATAAGCTTCTGGACTCCACTGGGATATTAGGCAATCACTGTGATTCTCCCCCTGTGCACAGTAAATAAATTTGCAATCCCTTTCTCTTATTAATCTGCCTTATTGTGAGTTGATCTTTCAGTAAACCTTCAGAGGCCAAGGGCCTTTGTCCCTACATGTTTAATAAATATTCTTGAATGAACAAAAGTGAAAGAGTAATGAATGTCTAGGAAATAAATATTTTATTGCTTTCAAATTAATATACGGCTATGCAGTACAGAAAAACAAACATTCTTATCTCTGAAGTCAAAATTTCCTGAATTCAAAAACCGATCCCACCACTTCTAGATGTCTCACTTCATTTCTTTCTTTCATTGTAATATGAGGATTTTAACAGTGACTGTCTCACAATCTTAAGTGATAAATTAAGCATTTAATAAAGGTCTATGGTAATTATTAATAGAATTAATCATAAAATAGCATTAACAGTACACAGTCCAGTTTGTCTGGAAAAGAGGAGTCAGCCTAAACTTTTAAATAATTTTTCACATTCTTTAGAGAAAAACTTATGTGAATGTTTTACCTGTTATCATGTTTGCTATATTTTCTTCTCTCTCAGAGTTACGGTTTGGAGAAACTATATATATGCAGTGAGAGAGGATGGCAGCAATCAGTGTGCTTTTGTTTTGTTTTGTTTTTTTCTCTCCTGACAGTTTTTAAAACCACAGAATTCTTTCAAGAAACATAATCTTACTCAGAATCCTAGTACCCAAATTAGCTACTGTAGTTTCTGGGAATGGGGTATCACAGACACCCTGAATTGCCACCTATTAGCATCCACTGACTCCTGAAATGATCCCCATGGTTTCTTTGAAAATGCTTAGAAGTCCTTGGAGCATATCTTGGAAGCCACTTATAATACATTTTTCACCTGTCATATTTAGTGATACTTTCTGGTCAACTTAGAAAAAAATGAAATTATATTTAAGAGATTTTTGGATCCTTCATCTTACCCTTAGTCTTCAAAGATTTTCTGGTGTTTTGGTTCTTTTCTCAATTTGAAAGGATAAGATCATTAACTGGCACTAAGGAAGAGGAGTAAAAAAAAAGTCCTAGAGACATCTAGGAAAGATTACATGGCCAGAGAATACCTTT
This sequence comes from Propithecus coquereli, assembly GCF_000956105.1. Taxonomy (NCBI): domain Eukaryota; kingdom Metazoa; phylum Chordata; class Mammalia; order Primates; family Indriidae; genus Propithecus; species Propithecus coquereli. The sequence continues at coordinate 1,230,756 of NW_012153285.1, read as the reverse complement.
CTGACTTTTCTATTAAAATGGCCATTAAAAAAATTAAATAAGAAAAAAAAATTCACAGGATCTCCAGAAATAGCTAGACTCTCCTAGAAGTTTCTATAAAGTACCATACTGTTGGGGCAGGATTTTAAAAAGTACCACAGCAAGGTGAATCAAGTTGGCCAGAGGCATCGGGAAACATGGTCTTCCATTTCTCTAAGATAAACTTCCCTGGTCCATTGACTCCTTTGTCCAACTATGGGCAGAAGCTTCCTGTGAAGCACTGCTTGTTTTAGAATCCCGAACATATCTGGTTCCATCTATGACACATCCCTTTGTCACCAACACTGTCAGCCATCATCTCATGATTCTATGACCCCTCCCTCACCTCCCTTGAGTAATCGTGTTTATAGTATGGGAAAACTAAAGCCAATCTAAATGCCCAACTCTGGGAAATGGTTCAATATAATACTGTCATCCACTTGATAGCCTATTATACGTATATTAAATGATGGTTATGAAAATTATATAACATGGAAG
>NW_012153285.1:1228311-1230090 GCF_000956105.1 Propithecus coquereli | reverse complement strand
ACTTTTATATCTGCTTTCAAAAATAAGTTGGTTTTAACTAATCTATAACTGACTCAAATATGGTAATTCTAAGGCAATACAGTGAAACTACAAGCCATTTTAGTCCCTGCCCAGTGATACTAGGCTTGGCCACATGACTTCCTTTAGCCAAAGCAATATAAACCAATGTGGTATAGGCCATGTCTAAGAGCGTTTGTATGTTTTGACTTTACAGTAATCCTTAACTTCCATTATAAGAACATGTTCCTTTAGCCTGGATCCCTGAAAATAAGAATATGTTGGAAGGTCAATGTGTTTGACCTTCAATATGTTTGAAGCCAATCCCAGCAGAACCAATCAGAGAAATAGGTGAGCTCTAAGCAGCATGAGCAAGAAATAAATATCTGTTATTGTAAGCCCAAAGATATTGCAGTTGTTTGATAAAATAACAAAATTTGAGCTGAGGAACATAAAACAAAATCTTTAAATATGTAGTATTGGCTTCAGAGATGGGCAGCTATGGTGGAAACCTGTTAGAAGAGGTTAGAAAAATGGCAACATATGTTAGCCAGTGGCAAAATACTTGGTAAAACTTTTGTATGATATCTTGAAAGGCAGAAAATGCACACAATGTTTTGGGGGCTCTGGGAAAAGAAGTTTGGAGACAATGTTGGTAGCATGAGTTGGCTATAATTAACTACATTTAATAAGTTACTAGAAAATAAGAAGCTATGAGGCCATAACAGCAGGGATGAAAAGGGAAAAGGGACATGTATTATAGGACTTGCAGGGTTGAAAGATACATTTTTTTTCCCTTATCTTCAGCCTGGTAAAAGATTCTCAAGTAAAGATATTGTCTTAGAGCAAATAATAAAAAGCAAGATCACTAAGCCAGGGGAAAGGCAAAACCAAGAGAGTGACCTTAGCATTATTTTTTTTTAAGTTTATGTGCATTTTATTAATAGATTTTTTTAATTGATAAGTAAAAATTGTATATATTTATGAAGTACAATGTGATGTTTTGATATATGTATACACTGTGAAATGGGTAAATCAAGATATTTAACACACACAGCACTTCACATACATTTTTTGTGGTGAGAACACTCAAAATCTGCTCTCTTAGCAATTTTCAAATATACAATATATTGTTGTTAATTGTAGTCACCATGATATAAAATAAATCTCTTGAACTTATTCCTCCTACCTAACTGAAATTTTGCTTATCACATTTTCTTAAAACCTCTTACAGGATTAAGTTAGACACCAGTAACTCCTTTCAGTTTAAAAAATAGTTGGGAGTGGGAGTAAGGAGATGAGATCAATGGTGTGGTCCCATGGAGGGCTGGCAAACTCAAATTTTCTCTTGATATAATTAAGTACATGTAGAGAGGCATGTATCATAAAGAACTGAAGGTACGACCAGTTCCATTAACTACAACCAAATAAATTTTAAAATGTTTTTGAGAGGACTGTCTTACAAAATATGCTACCAGCCTGAACAGAAAGGAACAGTGACTGTTGGAATGTAAAATGACCAAGTGACTTCAATATTCAATATTCAATAAAGCAAGCTTTATGTGATTTGCAAAAATAAAACATTATGGAAAATGTAAATACATGTATCACAGTAAATGTCATTAAAGTGTTGTAACCCTTTGGACAAGTGACAATCATACTGGATCTTAGTTTCTTTATTGGTAAAAAGACAGTTCAGGATTAAATGTTCTCTAAATCCCTTTGTGCTTGTATACTTTGATTCTATGACACTAAAATAATCCTCTTTTCTAGATTTTCTTA
>NW_012153285.1:1168074-1227691 GCF_000956105.1 Propithecus coquereli | reverse complement strand
TTATACTATACAACTACCAAACAGGAATCATGTCAACCATATATTGTTACATAAAAATATATTCAATAGCATCTAAATAGCCACTAAATATATCATTAATAATGCATAAGAGTTGACGATAAAGGACATTCCCCTTTTCAAACTTATATAGAAATTTTATGACGTTGACATCAGTAGGGACCATTCGTGATAAGCATTTCTTAAAAAGGATCAATAAAACATCCTAAAGCAGAAGGCAAAGCTGAAAGGAATCATTTTCATCTCACTGTATGAAAACCTCAAGATTCACTCAAGATTCACTATGAAGACATTCTCTAAGGAAGTGTCATATTGAAGTGCCACAGAATTCACAACTCCAAAATCTGGTGTCATTGTTACATAATAATCACTAAACACTGATGATGAAGTTGGTGTTGAGTGAGACAAAAATGAACCCAAAGTTAATTATAACCTAGATGAAAGCTACAGGAGCTGCTAAAAATAAATCAGTTGGTTCAATCCCACTTATTACTTCTGGAAGATGACCAGAAAGAAGCATCATCCCAAACACAGAGAAAAGAAAAAATTATTTTTTCCTTTTCCCCTTACTGTACTAGTCGATATTGTGGGTCCCCCCAAAACACACAAACAAACAGATACAATCCTCTAGGAATTGATGACATATTTGCACCACACCAAATTAGAAGTAACAAAATTATTGGGAAACTTTCGCCTTTGCACATTTTGTCTGTTTTTCTTCTCCCTTTGTTTTTCCCTAAGGATCTGTAGGCTGCCCTCTTTTAAGTTTGGTGGCACCTGGGAAGGGAAGATATCAATAATGCCAAGCATTAACTTGATCCTAATTTAATTTCTCTACCTTTTAATTATTTTATTATTAATAGTTTAATTTTGGTTCCACCTTGTCCTTTTCTCATACATTCTGGTATCCGCCCATCATCCTAGACCAGAGGTTCCCCTGTCCGACTGGGTTCTACTCTGTTCCAGGCCATACACACATATTTATTCTGACTTTGCTGCAGCTTGGCTGAACAGCTCTCTGTTCCTTGTCCTAATGCTTCCTTGACATACCTACATTCAGCCCTGTGCTTTCTGACCTTGAGTTTGCCAATCTCATTCATTCCAGCCTGACAGAACACCAGCAGCTAAGTCAGAAGCACCATCCTTCCTACCCTGCTCACAAGAATGACAACATTCCAAGCCTGGGAACAGCAAAAAGGAGATTTTTATTTTCTATTAAACAATGTTTTCATCTTATTCTATCCTAGAGAAAAAAGGAATCCCTCTTTTATCTCATGCTAATCCATTTACTTATGATTTTTAATGAGGTCTCTCTTGCCTTTCTAAAGGATTTGGTGTCAATAATTTTCTCCTTTATTTTTAATTTATCAGTCTTTTTGGGTTCTTTCCCTTAGCCTTCCAAGTGTATATATCTCCTCAAACCTAAAAATGGTAAGGAAAAATTAACCTCTTTTATACTTGTTTTTCCTTTGAGCTATCGCTACTATTTTCTTTCATCTTCTTCAGTTCAAAATTTCATGCTAAGTCTATGTTCCCTTGTAGAACCCTACTTTCTCACCAGCTAGGCGTTGTGAGTTTCTTGCATTGGACCTTTCTCATGTAAAGTTTGACTGAATAAATTTTCTCTTGAAGATGAGCTATGACTTCTTAAACTCCAAAGCCTTTGAACCATATCTCATGAAATTTTTCTATAGTATTTAACGATATTCAATTGTACCTTGTACTTGAGACTTTACAGTCTTTGGTGTCTCTCTTATTCTGTCACTATTTTCTCTTCTATGGCTACTTTTCCTATTCAGGTCCAACATAGTGAGATTTTCATAAAGGTTGTATTATTGACTCTCTTTTTTCTATTTACATACTCTGTAATATTATCTACCTCAACAGATTCAGTTGCCACTTTTCTTGGTGGTGTGTTCCAATTCACTACTCCTTGCAGTCAGCCTTTTTCTAAATTATAATTTTTCATTTCTTTCTTCTTTCCTAGACATTTTCAAGTGGACATACCAAGAAAATGTTAAATTCACCTGAGTCTGTTCATTGTAATAGCAATCAGTTCCTAGGCTGAAAAATCCTGAGTCCTTTCTTCTTTTTTTCTTTTATAAATCACCCTCTTTAATAGGTCTTGAATGCATCCTTCTTTCCATTTCTCTTTTGGCCACCGCGGTTCACATGCTTTTCACCTCACACATGGACAACCACGTTGGTCCCGTAAGAGACTGCCTCACTTTCACTTTCTCATCCTTGTCTCCCACATCCCTCCATGTATCTGGACTCTCTCCAACGCACCCCAACAGGATTAATCTCCCAATAGTACTTCTCAGATTGTGTCGCTCTACCACTCAAAAATCTTTAATGGCACCCCAGAGCCTTCAATCCAAGGTACCATAAAATTTGTCCACATTAAGTCTTTCTTGCTCATTTTTCACTATTCCCTGCATGTTATTCAAATTGAATAACACTGAATCAGAAAACACCTGTTTCACAGGATGTTAATAGGCATTTCATGTAAATGATCAAGTGGATTTGAGAAATTCTCTGCCAAATGGTGTATTTATGTCACAATTTTTCAACCTCTTCACTATGTTAAGATGCAGTGCAATTCGTTTTATAGAATGCAGAGCTCCAAGATTTCTTTTAGAGCAGAACTTTTTTTTTCCAAGAAATTCCCTTTCCTTCCATTTACCCAACCCACCTGCATTGTCACTTGATGAAATTACACCCAACCTTCCACACAACTAAGTGGTGCCCTTTAAAATAAAATCATGGAATTATTTCTAATCATTTCTAAGAAAGGAAAATCTTTCTCTATATTCTCAATTAAAGCTATATGATTATATCATACTATATTTCACTTTTGAAATTATTCATATCTCTCTCCAATCCTGGACCGTAAGTATCTTGAAACCATGAACTGTGAATAAATCTTATTTATATTCTCAATAGTGCCCTATCACAGTAACCTTGGCCCAAGTAAATAACTTCATGCTGGGATAGGCAAAATTTTATTATAACAACTATTTTTAATAGTAATAATAGTTCACTTCTTCTAGCCCCAACGATGGTAAAATTTATGTGCATTTAATTATATAAACTAGTGCTTAAAAATAAAATGACAGCCCTAACAGATACTTTGTTACTCATGCAATCCTAAAGCAGACATTGGTGCTAGAATCACTGTCTGAAGAAAATGATAAAATTTAGATCTACTAAATGTATTTGGTTTAAAAGCTGAATTTATTTCAGTAAATAAGGTACAGGATTCACAAAGTACTAAGTAAAACTAGGTAAAGAAATTTCGATCTCACAAAAAACTTTTTTAAAGACTAGTTGAATTTTACCTGGAATTTCTAGGATCAGTTTAACCCAGTTCCTTTGGGGCCAATGTGTAAATTTCATCACCAAAGGCATTGGGCAATGAAGCTATGTTAAAGGATTCCTAGGGTCTCAGGACTCTGGTTGGCTCTAAGCTGGTCCCTCTAGGTGATGGAAATAATTAGACCTTTGAACCTAACCCTATCCTGACAAGAGTTCATACTGAGCTGAACCATGTTCCTCAGGGACCCAAGAAAAATGATCTTACTGTCCTTGGTTCAACCTGTCCCCACAGCTGAATACTATAGGTTGAATCACGATTCCATATATAATGTTCAAACTTGAACTTGAAAGGGGCTGCAAAGTGAGAACTACTCTTCATTCTTCTTCCTTCCCCACCATGCTTACACCTATCTGTAACTTGTATGTATCTCCTGGTGAATAGGGAGATTATTATAAAAGACTATTTCATTAGTAAAAAATGTTATCAATAATTTCTCTGCAATTTTTGAAGCCATTCTATAAAAACCTGTTTGCAATGAGCCATAGAGGCTTCTAGATTTAAAGAAAAACAGTATGTTTATAAAGAGCATTTTCTGGTATAGGCAAAACAGAGACCCCAAATTTGTATACCTACAGAGCCAGTGAATTGAAGAACATTCTAAGAGTCTATTTGCATTAATTGACAATTTGTGGGTCTTTATTTTGTTTGTTTTATGTGGCTACAGGCAGAGAGAACAGTGCATGGATACCTAGGAGAGAGTAAAACAATAAAATAAACGAGATGAATGGCATGGTACCCACACTTGTCTAGTATGCAGGATAAGTCTGAAGTCCCATGGGACAAAAAATTTAAGAACAGAAGCTTAAAAATCTGTTTTCATAAAAGACTTTGCAACTCTGAACAAAATCTGATGTTTTAAGATTCACATGGCCATGTATGGTGCAGATTTGGATGAGGAGCATTTTGACCATTGCTGCCTGCATTGCAGCTTTGGGTCCTTGGGAATCAGTTACTTTGGGAGCATCAGAGGACAGTGCCCCTTACACAGGCAGTGTTTTCTGTTGTTGCTGTGTTGTTTTTTCTACTGAGGGCATTAGCAATGGTGAGAAAGCAATAGTGGAAAAACTCATTTGACCTCTCTTTCAGCACATGTGCTTCCCAGAAATATTTGGTAGGGGACATTACAGAAAATTCAGGGTCCTTACAAGGGAAGACAAAGGATGAAACGTCAGAAGAATCAGACTCCATTTTTAGTCATCGCTTCATCCATTTGTTTGTTCAATAGATATCAATTGAAGGCCTACTATGTGCCAAGTATGGTGGCTACAGTGCTAAACAAAACATGGATGCAGATTTTAGTGGAGGAGATATGCAGTAAGACAGAAACAGATATAAATAAGATAATTAAAGATTATATTCTGTATGAAGAAAATAAATAGAAAAGATTCGGAGCAAAATGGCTTACTAGAGACACTGGACACCTGTCCTCTCTAGAAAGAAGAGACAGAATTAGAGTAAAACTTGTACCTCGAACAGAATACCCAGGAGAGAGCACTGGACTCCAATGGAGAGCTCAAGGAAAACACCTGCGATGCAGAAGGAGTATTAGGTCTGGTAGAGGATAAACAGGTGACAAGGAAGTGGCCAAGGACAGAGAGCGGGAAATGAATTGTAGCCAGGAACCAAATTGCGGCTAGGAACTGTTCCCTGGTGGGAACACTCATAGCAAAAAGTTCCTAGTAACCTTTAACTGACCTAGAGCTCATTACTATCTAATTAGCATAATGAGTGGAGCTTGGAGGAATTCTGGGGAAGATGCATGAGTAGTAAGGAAACTATTAGATAACCTATCCTATTATGTAACACCAACCTGTTAACCACCCCAAAAGGTGGAAAAGGACAACCAATCCTGCCAGCAGAAAGGCAGGACAAACTAGTGAGCTTATAAAAGGGAGCGTGTACTCAGATTTCAGCATCTTTTTCCACTCGTGAAGACTGCCCAGTTCAACTCTCTCTGAATATTTTCACTTTGTGTAGCTTCCTTCTTTGCTTTCATTCTTCTTTTTATGTGATAAACTGTATAAAATTGCTCTGTGTTTGTGATCACTCTGTCATAGGCTTGACTGGGTACCAGTACGCATTCTTGACATTGGGAACCAGGGGACCAGGGAACATCCACACAGTGAACCTAACAGAAGGAGGAAGCAAGAGACCAATTCACTGGAGATCAGAGACTGGCAGGAGCCCAGAGGGACTCAACATTGCAGGGAAAGGGTGAGTGAGTTTCGGTGCTCCACATCCCTTCTGTGACTGCTGTGATCCCAACTGAGGAAGAACTCCTCCTCTACTCACACAAACCCTGACACGGGCCTGGCCAGTGATTTGGATAACCCTGGAGGGCACTTTACCAGACTGGGGGCTCCTGCTAGGTCACTGACTCCCGCCCCAGACCTGGGCAGCTGTGGCAGTACCACGGTGAGAACACACTGTCTTGGGACTGCACCCTCCCCTGAGAACAAATCCCCAGTTTCTCCACATCCTGGGAGTTCCCAATGACATCCCCCCATGTCCACCCAGAGGACTGCAGCAGCACAGAGCTGGCTGGACCCAGAGGTGCTTCAGGGTCCTCAGTGCTCTATCCTACAGGGAGTGTTAACCCATAGGGAAAGGACAGTGCTATGTGCCAACAGGGTGGCTCTGGAGACAAAACCAAAGTATGAGCTTTCTAGAGTCTGAGAGCTCCTTGCCTGGGGCTGTGAAAGGTGACTCCACACCATCAGTGGCACACACTCTGTATTCTACCTTGCCAGCAAGATAGAAGCTCACTCCCACTGGCAGAACAGCCTCTATGCTCCAGATAAAGAGTAGAAAACAGGACCCTTTCTCACCCTCTACACACCACGACAGGCCTAGTCACTGCTGCTGCTGCCAGAGGAGGCTGGGGCAGGCAAGCAAGAGAGCTGCCTGAGGAGCTAAGCGTGGTGACGGTGACCTCATTGGCATTGTGGCTCTGTGCACAGGGCTTGCAGGTGAAGAGCAGGACCCCTTCCTCTCTCTGAGAGGCACTGTGACACTACTGCTGTAGAGAGAAGGAAAGCCTGAAAGCTGTGTGTTTGGGGCTGTGGGTGGTGTCCCCACTAGCACCACTTGGAATACAAGGGTCATTCTGCCACTGCTACTGAAACTTGTTCACCTGCCTGGCCCACTGCTGCCACTACCAGCATCCAAGTAAAAACTACAGCTTCTGCTTAAGAGGGCAGTGTTAGTAATCCTCTCCTCATCTGCGTGTCCCTTCTGGGTAAAGCCTACCCTCCCTGGAGTCAAGTCCCTGGCACAACTACACCTCCCCTACCAGAGCATTTCAGCCATAGCCCACAGCCAGCCTGGTAGCTCTGCGCACAGCAGGTTGAGCTGTCTACACCACCTCTGCTGCAGCTGGACCAGGGTGAGAGCTAGGAATCCAGGCACTTTTGTACCTCTAAAGGGCAAAGACCACTGTCACTGCCAAGAGAGGGAGGTGTGAACTGCTTGTGTGTCTCACAGCTGCCTACCTCTGCTAACCTTGTCAAGAGGGGCCCGCCTTTCCTGTTGCAGGCTCACAGTGCATTTGCTCTTCTCCTATCTGAGCATTCTTCTGGACCAGAAGATAACCCCACCCCTCACTATCACAGCCAGTGCCCAAACTCAGTATGGCCCCCCAGGGCTCAAGTACACCATCCAGGGACCTAGGGAATGGGGATTACTTAACATGGTCCACCACCATGGGCATCTCAACACTCTTCCAGAGGTCTGAGGTCCAACTGACCCAAATTGCTAGCAACATCCCATTGAGTATGTACCACCAAAAGAAAGTGTACCACGGCTCTTTACACTGAGCAGCAGGGTTCCCAGCAGAGGAGAACAGTGAATCACAAAGCTATCTATTTTGAGCTGAAGGAATAGGGTCCAGATGAGAAAGAATCAGCAAACACTCTGGCAATATGGGAAAAAAAAAACAAAAACCCTAAATGATTATACTAGCTCTTTAGCAATGGACTCCAACCAAAAGGAAATTCTTGAAATGTCAGATATGGAATTCAAAATAGGGATCTTTTTTCTTTATTTTTGATTGACTATGTCAATTCAAAAGCCTTGTCTCCAAGCTCTGAAATTATTTCTTCTATTTGATCTAGTCAGGTGTTAAAATATGAGATTACATAAAGTGGCCAAACATAAGAATGATAGGTATCGCTGACAGAGAAGAACTAAAAGCAAAAAGCATGAAAAACCTATTTGAGGGAATAATGGAGGAAAGTATCCCTGGTCTTGCTAGAGATTTAGATATCTAGATATAAGAAGGTGTCATAAAACCCTTGGAAGATTCATTCTAAATAGGACATCACTAAACGCACATAATCATCAGATTGGCCAAAGTTAAAGTGAAGGACAAAATCCTATAGGTTGTGAGATGAAAGCATCAAGTAACTTACAAAGGAAAACCCATCAGACTAACAGCAGACTTCTCAGCAGAAACATTACAAGCCAGAAGGAATTAGGGTCTGACACCAAAGAAATACAAAAGATTAACTGAGATGACTACAGACAAGTCTATGTGCACAAACTAGAAAATGTAGGGGAAATGGATAAATTTGTATAAACACACAACCTCCCAAGCCTGAATCAGGAAGAAATAGAAACCCTGAACAGACCAATAATAAGTAGTGAGATTGAATCAGCAATAAAAAATCTGCCAAAAAGAAAAAAGAAAAAAAGCCTAGGACCAGATGGATTCACAGCTGAATACTATCAAACCTACAAAGAAGAAGTGACCATTATCAAAAATCAGAAAACAAAGAGATGTTGGTGTAAATGTGGTGTAAGAAGAACACTTATATGCTGTCAGTGGGAATGTAAATTAGTATGACCTCTACGGAAAACAGTATAGAAATTCCTCAAAGAACAAAAAAGTAGACCTACCATTTGCTTCAGCAATTCCACTACTGGGTATCTACCCAAAGGAGAAGAAGTCATTATATCAGACAGACACCTGCGCTGATAAGTTTATTGCAGCACAATTCACAATTGCAAAGATATGGAATCAACCTAAGTGCCCAGCAACTGATGGGTGAATAAAGAAAATGGTGTGTGTGTGTGTGTTTATGTGTTTATGTGTGTGTACACACACCATGGAATACTATTCAGCCATAAAAAGAAATGAAATGTAATGTCTTTTGCAGCAGCTTGGATGAAACTGGAGAACATGATGCTAAGTGAAATATCTTAGGAATGGAGAAACAAATACCACATGTACTTAAAAGTGGGGGCTAAGGCATGGGTATACATGCTAATACAGAGTAGTATAATGGACATTGGAGACTCAGAAGGTGGGAGAATGGAAGGGGAGTGAGGGATCAAAAATCACTGAACGGGTACAATGTACACTATTTGGGTGATGGGTACACTAAAATCCCTGACTTCACCACTATACATTCCATCTATGTAACAAAAAAACACTTATAATCCCTAAATCAGTAGAAATAAAAGAATGCATTAAAAAGAAAATTAATAGAGTATTCTGATACATATTACATTAATCAATCAGGGATAAAGGCTAAAAAAAAAGTTGGCAAGCAGAAAGTGGCCAAGGAAAGTAAGATGCAGAGGAATTCTTGCTTTACTTACTTCTGAAAAATATAAGCTAAAGAACTTCCCTCTATTCTCTTTGCCTTCTTCTCACTCCAAAACACAATAGTAATGCACATAATTCATTTTTAGTCTCAGAGAAATAAGACTAGATATAATTCTAAAATTCCAAGGTTGTTTTTTAAACCTGGTTACCTAATATTGGGAAAACACTATATTGAAAAAAGTCCCCCATGCTCTGTGATGTTCAGCCCCAGGGCTCTTGGAAGCGCTCAGGACCAACGCGCTTACTCCCTGCTTTATTATTTCTTGGCTACAGGTCTCATGGGCTCAGCCTAGTTTCTAGTCCTCTTGTTCATTTGCTCTCTATCCTCTGTAAAAGTGCTGTTCTTGGCAGTTTTGACTGCAAAGTGGGATGGTCTTCCTAACCTGCTTTAACTTGGTGCTCCTTAAGTTAGGCAGAAAACACCTTTCTTTTTCAGGTTGTTACTAATCATAATTGTGGAAAAACACATGGGGATAGTAAAAATAATCAACATGGATAAGTAAGTTCCACAGCTAATGGAGTTTTAACTGTGCTGGTCTTCAGTTACAGATCCTGCCTCTCTCTGAGATGATCATTTCAGTGGCAATAACTTTCCACCCTGAGCTTTTATTCTTAGAATTAAGCCTTACCAAGCTTCTTTCTTCATTCTAATTCTGCTCTTATGATCAAATCAAGGCAGAACATTACATTTAATGTCTTCTTGTTTCCTGCATTCATTCATTCACTCACCGAACATTTACTTAGTATATCATTTTATGCTAAAGACCGTGCCAGACGTTGGAAATACAAAGATGACTAAAACATATAGTCTCTAATCTATAAAAGAACACAATCTAGGTGGCAACTATGAAGTAGATAATTATGTTGTATTATAGACATCATGAAATGGGTAAATTCATATTTCTATGTAGCTAAGAGGAGAAAAACCTAACCTAAATGATGATAGTCAAGGAATTGCATCAAGAAGAGTTAAGGTCACACTGAGTTGGTTGAGCTGAGTCTTGAAAGGTGAATGAGATTCACTCCCGGGATGAACTGGGGTAGGGTGGGATCGGGAGTGGTAATAATAGGGATTGGGGTGGGATTGGCAGTTGGTATGTCCTGGAAGGAAAAGACAGCAGGGCACCATGACACATGTACATGGAGAAAAATGAGGGTGGAAAAGCACACACTCTATTCATCTTCAAGCTTTGGAAATCACATTCTGGTTTTTGAGTAAGGAAATGATTTGCTTAGTTTGCATTTTAGAAAATGATCCTAGAGATGGGGTAAAGACAGTTGGAGACAGAGGATATAGCAAGAGATAGTTAGATTCTATTGCAGTAATGTAGCAAAGTCATGACAAAGCAGTGGCCTTGGGAAAAGACAGGAGGACAGATCTGAGAGCTATGAAGGAACCAGAATAAGATAACATGTTTACTTTGGAAGGAGTTTAAGTAAGTTAGAAATGCTACTGGCTTCATTAATTAATATTTGGATACAAGTATTTAAAGTTCCTTTAAGAATATCTGTTCAATATTTCATGTTCAATATTCGAGTTTTTGCAGTCTGGATGTTACCCCTTCCAGTAGGCGTTTGGCCTATCCCATAATGATCTGTTGGAGCCATGTCCTCACGCACAACTTCCAATTTTATCTTTTTACTAGAAAGCAAAACGCTTTCTAGTTTATGAAAAAACTGGAGTCCCAAGATCTCATCCCAGATTCCATTATAAATTCAAAGTGTCAAAAAATTCATAATTATTTATTAAATCTTTCTATTATGAGATAAAACACTAAGCATAGAACTAAAACATACACAAGCAATGGGCTAAAATACACAAAGTTTAAAATAACAATCATCTCTGTGGGGGACAGCATGGGGATGAAATAGGAGAGGAATAAACTCAGGTGACATTTTGGTAAATTATTCAGTTGAATGGTAGACTTCTGGATATTTACTACATAAATACGCTTCTTTATACAAATGTTACTGAAAATCTTTTTCATTTATCAAATATATTTAAATAAGATAGAAAATATACAATAAATAATAATGTCCCTTTACCTATTTAGTAGATAAAAATATGCTAGGAAAAATTATATATTATCTTCACTCCTTCCATTTTTCATATTTTGTTTCCTTCTTTAATGTGGCATACTTTAATTCTTAAAAATATTTAAAACATTATAATAATTCAAAGTACTCCTGAGGAGTAATAGAAAAGCTATTTCTTAGTTCTCTATTTTCCAGGAATTACAAGCTCAGTTAGTGAGGGCTGTGCCTAATTGTTTATGATTGTTTTTCAAGTATATTTGCTTTTCTTGAATGGATAAATGGTGATTAAAAATCCAATAATTGCTAAATAGATTTTATATGAGTACTACTTTACTGTTAGGTACAATGAAAAAAACTAGGAGCTACTTGACATCAAAAAAGAAAAGAGCACAAATTCTGTCAGCATACAAAAAAAAAATTGAAATTATACTTCAAAAAAATAAGTGCTTAATTTAAAGGATTAGTTTATTTAAACTGCACATGTCCTCAGGATAAAAGAAATTTAATTTTTTTTCATCCAATTAGTGAAGGACCATAGTAAAATTACTAAAAAATGAAGTAAATTGTTTTTACCTGGAAGTGTAATAAATCAGAAGCAAATTCTGTCAACTCTTAGTCATTGAGCACATCAATCTATACACAATGACTCTGTCATCAACTTCAGGTTTGACACTTAATCATTTCAGGAGCAAGAAAGCCATGAGTCATATTTTACCCAGGAGATAACGGGGAAAGAGATTCATACTGTTACCTTCATAAATTTCTTGACAATTTGCCTGAAGGTCAATTGGCAATAAAATAATAAAAAATTTAAGTTTTGAATAGATTATGTGAAGGCAGATTTAACGAATATTTAGCCTACATTGTCATTTGGTTTCATGAATATACCCACTGGGAAATACGAGATAGCCTTAAAACATAATAAAACAAATACTTGTCCTGAAATTTACTTAATAAGCAAGTGCATGACATAGAAACCAGAAGTGCTGACTAACATCAGAACTTCTGATCCAGTTCATTTTTTCTAAAGGGCTAGCTTTTTAAACTATTTTATATCAAAAGAAGCATAATTCATTAACGTATCATCCCTACACAAAATTTAATACATCACGCACCATATTTATTCAAGACTATGGCACAATTACAGCCACAGACTATTGCAAAATAGGCCGCAGATAATTCCTCTCACTGTATCTACCTCTTTAAGTAGTTTCCTTTTACATTTACTCTGAGGCTTGGCCACATGACTTGCTGTGTACATTAGTCGGCTCTGGCTATCATAACCAAATACCACAGTGGCTTCAGTGATGGTAATTTAGTTTCTCATAGTTTGGGAGGCTGGAAGTCTGAGACCAGGATACCAGCATGGTTGGGTGAGGGTGAGGGTTTTTTGCTGTGTGGAACACTTGGCCATGGTTGGTCCCAGAAAAGAGTGAGAAAGATTAAGCTCTCTGGTGTCTCTTCTTATCAGAGCACTAATATCAACAGACCAGCATCCCGTCCTCATGACCTAATTACCTTCCAAAGGCACCCTCTCCAAATACCACTGCACTGGGTATTAAGGCTTTCAACATATGAATTTTGGGTGGACATAAACTTTCAGTCCATCGTACTGTGGCCAATAAATGAGACAACAACAAATATGAAACAAGTAGATACTTCAAAACTATTTGTACATTTGAGCCTGTCCTCTCTTGCCAGACCTCAAAAGTCTCTTGGGATCCTTGTCATCATTATCCTATAAAAGAACCCAAGCTAGCCTGCCGGATAATGCAAAACACATGGCCTTGTTCTGTCATCACCCCTGCTGACTCAAATTCGCTCAGTTATGGGTAAGATGGCCTAAGAACTGAGGATCAGCCCTAACACTCTCTGGGACAATTATAACTGAGTCTTAGTATTTTAGAAGCCTCAGGTCTTCTAGTGTGTATGAATTTGATCCATCTTTTGTCTCATCACATCCAGTCTGATCTGGGCACCCAAATATCACCTGCATTATAGACTTCCCAAATGTACCCCAATTTCTATAGCATGACTTCTGTTTTGACTGCTGGTTCCCACTCCAGCTCCCACAGGATTGGAATCTTTGCCTAAATTCTAGCCTTTTTTTTATTGGAATATAGTTTCTCTGCTTTATTATTTCTGCCACCTTCCTCCTCTTTTCTACACTTTCCTCCCATCACCTCTGCCTTAAGTGAGCTGATAACAAGGCATAGGACACTGCCTTAACCTCAACAGACCTACTAGCAACAAATGTAACACTGGTGCCAGGGCAGTAAGTATTAACATGGTTCAGAGAGTCCTCTGCTCTCTCCACCTGATGGGACCTTTCAAATATCAACAGTAGTTAATATGTAACCTAGGCTCCTTGGGCATTGCAATATGAATTACTTGTCACTTTTAACAGCTATCACAAAAATTCTGCCGAAAGAAGCATCCCTCATTCTATCATTTAATTCACAGATATTTATCTAATAACTCCTATGTAGAAGCAGTTCAGTGTGTCAGCCCTCGGGGTACAATGATGGAACAAGATGTAGCCCATGCCTTCACAGAGTATATAATCCTTTGGGAAATAACAACAAATAAGGAAACAAGATTATAATATTCTATGGCTGGCTTTTCAGCTGGAGTTATCTGAACCACTGAAAACAGAAAATGATTTGAGTGACTATTTTCTTAGTTCTCCTAATGTTACATAAATATCATGTGCCTCAATGCATAGGGGAAAAGTTAACTTAATATAAACAATGGATGCATCAGGTCTTAAGACTTAGGTCATTAAGTATAATTTTCTCATCAAACTCTAGTAGAGAAAAGCTGGTCTATGGCAATAACTATTGTATAAGGCAGTATAACTAAACAAGCCTGGGGAGATCATAAAAACATTTTGGCTGAGCCTGGAATGATGAGCATGATTTAGTTAGGTGACAAGAGAAGAGAAAAAGGATCCAACAAGAATGTGTGCATTGGTCCCTCGCAAGAGAGATGATGGTATCCTTAGAGAACTAAGAGGTAAAGTCGATTTCCTCTTCCAGTAAGAAAACCAGTGATGCTCCAATAAAAATCACAGCAAAATCCAAAAGAGACTGAAGTCACTTGGAAGAACTGATGCACAGAATTAAAAACATAATGTCATCTTTATAAAATTGTTCCAATATTAAGTTCAGTATTATGGGTAAGACACGAATATTGTGATATTTTCTTCATCTTAGCCAATGTCCTCTTGGGTTATATGAGATAATTATTCACTATTTCTATGATTTTTAGACTAAACTGAAGAGAATAAAATATATTAATTAAATTTTAATTTAAAATATTTTACTGCTGACAGAAATTAAAAATGTGAGAGATTTCCAGTGGACCAAAAAAAAGCATATTTACTGGCAACTTGTCTAGTCTGTAAGTAACACAGGTCATCACCTTGCTGAGTCACAGCTTAATTTTGTTCAATATCATGGGACTCTCAACTTCAGTATTGATTCTGTCTATGTTGATGACATGGTCTTACTATAATGGTATATTTCAGAACTAGCTTCAAGAAACAACCGAATCTATTTGCCAATTGCTGTCAGAAAGAACAGCTCAATATTAATTATGCCAAAACCAATTCATCATTTTTGGCAAATGTTCTTCTATTCATATAAAAAATACTAAACATTTTATCCAACAGATTAGCTTCATTACATGGGGCAGTATTATGTAGTGAAATCATCCTGACCTGCTTATTACACTGCTCAAAATTCTAAATTTTATGAGTCTTGAAAGTTATTTTATGATAGAAGTGATAGAAATAAGCAGTTCTGCCTACAAAATATTCTAAGTCAAAGTCAACTCTTTAATGCTTTATAGTGCAGAATTCCAAGGCTTCATTAAAGCTTTGGTTCAAATAGCTGACGAGATCCAAAACTGCATTTGAATTGAAGTCCTTGGACTACCATATAGTAGATTTGCAGAACCATCCTGGTATGGAGATCATACAGCCTTCCATCTAGGTAAGAATAAAAATAAAGCTCTTTGATTTTTATATAAGAATGTCATTTTTGCAACCCACACAATTAGAATTCAAAGATGATCTACCTTATTGCAACAGGCAATACAGAACCTCCAACCACTTCAGACTTATTTGCTGTCCATCTTTAGTCAAAAATCACCCAAAAGATCAAGATATTTTTGTAAATTTACATTTGGATGTAACCTCTTTGCTGCAAGCACATGGTGAAGAAAAAGTCTGAAAAAAGAAAACCAAATTAAATAACTTACAAAAGTGATAATAATAACAATATCAACAACAACAACAATAAACATCTCCATTGTCAAGAAACAGAATGGAAACAATGTAGTGAAAGGATGAGCCTGCTGGAATCTGGGACTGGAAACAGTCAGTGAAACAGAAGTTCTGCATGATAGAGAGGACTCTAAATACTCCATGAAAGATAGAAGAGGAGAAAGTCTGTCTTGTTGGTGCAAGCCTGGTGCTGGTCTGGGCCTGCCCTCCATATCCTCAACCCTTTCTGAATGGAGGAAGAAAAACCTAGAACAACAGATTTTTTACACTGGAGCCCAGGGAACACAGGCAAACTTCACAATAAAAACTGAGTGAAGCTACTCCATGGCTTAAAGCCTAGATTTCTAAGCTTCCAAACAAGCACAGGAGGTGGAACAATGAGAACTCCCTTATGCTTCAAAAATCGTTTGTCAAAAATGTGTGTATCTTATGATCATCAATTTCAATCACAGGTGTGCACATTTGTGCACAAGAAGAAATGTAAAAGAATGTTTATAGCAGCATGGCATATAAGAGTTAAAAAATCAGAAGCACTTTAAATGTATATTAATAAGAGAATGGATAATTAAAGTATACATATTCATAGAATGGAATATATGGTATTAAAATGAATGAGTAAAGCTATACATATGAGCCATATCATTTCAAACATATTATTAAACAAATAGAGCATGTGACTTTTTTTTTTAATTCAGGATATTACAGGGGTACAAACATTTTGGTTACATGTAATGCGTTTGCCTCGCTCAAGCCAGGGATACAAGCATGTCCTTTCCCCAAACAGTGTGCTCTGTTTCCATTAACTGTGGGTTTGCCCCCGTCACCCCCTACATCCCCAATCCCCCCTGACCAGCACCCCATGAGTACTACTACCATGTGAGCACCTTAGTGTTAATCAGTTAGTACTAATTTGATGGCAAGTACATGTGGTGCATGTTTTTCCATCCTTGTGATACCTCACTTCTAAGGATGGGCTCAATCTCTATCCAGGATAATATAAGAGGTGCTAGTTCACCATTGTTTTTTGTAGTTGAGTAGTATTCCATGGTATACATATACCACATTTTATTAATCCACTAATGTATCAATGGGCACTTGGGTTGTTTCCACATCTTTTCAATTGTGAATTGTACTGCTATAAACATTCGAGTGCAGATGTCTTTACTATAGAATGTCTTTTTCTCCTTTGGATAGATGCCTAGTAGTTGGATTGCTGGATCAAACGGTAGTTCTATTTTTAGCTCTTTGAGGTATCTCCAAATTACTTTTCACAGGGGTTGTACTAATTTGCAGTCCCACCAGCAGTATAAGAGTGTTCCAATCTCTCTACATCCATGCCAGAGTCTGTTATTTTGGGACTTTTTGATAGAGGCCATTCTCACAGGAGTTAGGTAAATATCTCATTGTAGTTTTGATTTGCATTTTAAAAGGATTAATTCAGATACCCATACATGAGGTCTAGTAATTCATAAAACTTTATAAAATAGTATATGCAGAAACATACGTATATAGTAAACCATGGAAGAAGAATAATAAACCTCAAATTCAGGAATAGAGATGAAGGTACATAGAAAAGATGTGTGGAGGACCCTTTTGTCTGATGGCTTGGACCCCTGTGAATTGCACAAGAGGCTGACAAAGTTTTTGGAATTTTTATACCAGCAGAAACACCATCAGCCTGCACTGAAAAGAACAGAGACAGTATGAAACAAATGAAGATTAACTCTGTGGGGAGAACCATGGATACAGAAGCCTTGGGTATGGGACTTCCTTAGTTCTAGATGGTGGGGCCACCTCCCTCATTCTAGGGGTCAGGATCAGCAACCAGGGTTGAGTGGGCAGAGTTGTTGCCCAGGGTTAAGGGGGCAGGCCTTAACCCCAGCAGCCTCAGAAGATAAAGCATCAAACTACAGAGCATTATTCTCAAGCCTTACAGCTTAATGGAAATTGCCCTGCTAGGCTGTGAACTTGCTTTAGATCAGTGACACATATTTTTTTTCCTCCATCCAATTTCTCCTTTTTGGAATGAGAATGTGTATTCTCTATCTGTACCACCATTGTATCTTGGAAGTAAATAACTTGTTTTCTAGGTTTCACAAGTCTACAGGTGCAGAAGAATTTTGCCCCAGGAAGGACTATACCTCAAGCCTCACCCATAACTACTTTAGATAGAATTTTTACTTAGAGTTGTGGTTGGAATGTTTAAGACATTTGGGGATGTTTGCATCAGGTGAATGTATTTTTCATATGGAAAGGATTTGAATTTGGGGGTAGGTGGTCAAGAGGCAGACTGTTATGTCTTGAATTGTGTCCCTCAAAAAAGATATGTTGAAACCCTAACCTCCAGTACCTCATAATGTGACCTTATTTGGGAAGAGGACCAATGCAGATATGCAGTTAGTTAAGATGAGGGTTTCCAATCCAGTATGACCAATGTCCTTATAAGATGACAGCCATATGAAGACACAGACACAGGAAGAGTGCCATGTGAAGATGAAGGCATAGATTGGAGTTACCTGGGTCTAGAAGCTGGAAGACGCAAGGAGGGATCTTCCCCTAGAAGCTTCCAAGAAAGCACAGCCCAGCTGACACTTTGATTTCAGATTTTTAGCCTCCAAAAAAAAAGAGAGAGAATAAATTTCTACTAGTACAACCTCTGTGGAAAGTAATATGGAGATACCTCAAAGAGCTACAAGTAGAACTGCCATTCGATCCAGTAATCCCACTACTGGGCATCTAACCAAAGGAAAAAAAAAAAAAAGACATTCCATAAAAAAGACATCTGCATTAGAATGTTTATAGCAGCACAATTCACAATTGCAAAGATGTGGAAACAACTCAAGTGTCCATCAATACATGAGTAGATTAATAAAATGCAGTATATGCATACCATGGAGTTCTACTCAGCCACAAAAAACAATGGTGATTTAGCATCTCTTGTATTATCCTGGATAGAGCTGGAGCCCATTCTACTAAGAGAAGTATCTCAAGAATGGAAAAACAAGCATCACATGTACTCACCATTAAATTGGTATTAACTGATCACCACTTAAGTGCACATATAGTAGTAACATTCATTGGATGTTGGGCAGATGGTAGCGAGGAGGAGGGGATGGGTATATACACACCTAATGGGTGTAGTGTGCACCGTCTGGGGGATGGACACACTTGAAGCTCTGACTTGGGTGGGGCATTGTAACCTAAACATTTGTACCCCCATAATATGTTGAAATAAAAAAAAATAAAATAAATTTAAAAAAACTAAACCACCCAGTTTGTAGTACTTTGTCATGACAGCCCTAGGAAGTGCCTGTAAAAGATTTATAATTACCAGATACAGTTTTATGTAAATTCACATGATTCTTACATAAAACAAGTAAGGGAAGCATTATTATTATTCTTATAACCTCTACTTATAATGCATTTAACAGAGGCTCTTATGGGTTATGTGATTTATCCATGATTTGCAAAGCAAGTTAATTGCACTACTGAGACTTTAAGCTAGGTTTTTCAGAAACCTACACCCTTTATAGTACTGAAGGTATTGATATTCTCTGTTTCTCTCCATTGTAGACAAATCATGTGTGTGTGTGGGTGTGTATGTATGTGTGTTAATATCTATGGTAACTACCAAAGAATCTTGGTAAACTTTTAAATCAATTCATGAAGGATATCTGATAATGGGCTACACAGGAACAGAGACACGTAACTTGGTTTGTGTACTCTGAATAGGAAACTGAGAAGTAAGTGGATATCCAATGGCCACAGAAAATTAGAATAGCACTGAGTTACTAATATGAGCAAGCCAAGTTCTGAATATAAATATCTATTATTAAAAATGAATTGAAGAGACTACTAAAAACAATAAGAAATCTATACATACCCAATTTTAAAAAACCACAGTCTTAGTTGTTGAAGTCTCAAACTTAATCTTTTTATATCATGTCAAATAATTTATCTTTTAATTGTATATGGACTCTGTCAAGTTTTAAATGAAGATATTTCATATATATTTGCATACTTTTGATTTGACTCATATTTTAAATTTCCTTAATTAGTAAAACGTCAGTCACCTGAATGTCAAACTTATATATTATGAACCTGTCAGCATGGCTTTAGTGAGTATCAAAATGAGAACTGGCAATATTCTCTTCTCTAATCTTATGGATCTCCTTTCATAAACAGAACTTAAATATCTAAGCATATCCATATAAAGGCAGAAGGACAGGATTATATAAATTTAACCAAATATACAAATTTAGCAATGCCGCCAGTGAATCTGGAAAATACCACTATGCAACCAAGATGTGGCACACTATACAATGTACATTATTTTAAATAATCACCTTAATTGACAGCTCGTATCTAGTTATATTTCAAAATGGAAATTCATTAAGGAATATAATATGATTTCCCTTTCAAAAACAGCATGAATTTTCATTAATAAACCATTAACTCTATTTGTCATCAAGTAAATAGAGACTTTGATTCTAGTTTCAGCACTACCAATAACTGTTGTTACTTTCCCTCTCTGGACCCAGTTCCTCATATATAAAATGTGCTGTACTTCCAGGTTCCTACCAGCTCCAAACTTCAAATGTAAAATCATCAATCATTGTCTGACATTCAATTTCAGTTCAAAAAAATACATAAATGGAAAACTGAATATATAATACCATAATAACATTTAACTTTTGATGTTTACTTGAGTCTAAATTCAACCAAAACAATTTTTTTTTCCCTTGGATACTTGCTGCATAAAGGTAACAATGGCCAGATACTTTAGAAAGAACCAAAACTTTATATATATAAATTCATCTAATTTGTGACACCAGCCACTTAAGCAATGTATCTCTTTATGTTGAGAACTCAATGTAGAATGATTATTCTGTAAGGAATAGATATTTCTGTTTTCAGATACCAGCCTTGAAGGTTGTAAAATTTAGTGAGCACTGTCTTTAATTACATCTAACTTATACACATAGTATCTCCTAAAATGTAACTGTACAATAACTTCATATATTGTCATAATACTAACCCAAATGCTTTGAGACCAAATTACCTAAGCCCCATAATAAAAACCAAGTAACTTTTACTATTTTCTTTAGCAAAAGACACAGATATTTATAAAAATATAACAGTTTAGACTAAGAAAAATAGAATACTTTTGATATTGTTATATAATATCAAATACAAATATTTTTAGTAATTAAAGAATCAATCTTATTTTCAAAATTTTAGTTATAAAGAAAATTTTAAAATTATCCTTACTGACCAAGATGTGGCATACTATATAATGTACATTATATTAAATAATCATGATTAATATATCTTTCAGCCAGTAGGATTAAGAATCACAATAGTTTCATAAAAATATGTAAAAATTATCTTTCCATCTAATACAAGCAGAGAATCCCTCATTAACCTTAACTTGGTACACTTCAAAAGTAAAATCCTTTTCCATTAGCCAACATTTATAGAGTTTTTATTGTTCTTTCAGTAAGTTCAGAATATAAAATCAGATGACACTAAAGCGAAAATAATCACGTCTATAATCTAAATATAGATAACATGGGTACAATTTGTATAATTTTAAAGTTACCTGAATTAGAGAAAGAACTCGAGTTTGCCACTTTTCTCAGGGCTCAGCGCTGAGAACAGAAGCAACTAATCATTAACTTTTAGCTAGAAGCAAACTTGCACACATGTCTCCAGAGATTTTCTGCTTTGCCCTTCCCTTTCTTTTCTCTCAAATAGGGGAAAGGTAGACCTCTGTCTGTTTGAAGAACGTGCCTTGACATGCGCAATTAGTTCATACTTTCCACAGTGTAAAGTAAGCTTGGCTTAAATTATTTCCTGGGTCAAAGAAGGTGAGCAAGTCTGGCAATTGGAACTGCTAAATTTAACCTTCCAATATTCCCTTTCTGTGATGTTGATGTAGCCACATTTCAAGCATATTTTCCATCAGGTGATTTAATATCATGTATAGAACACAGTGCAGAAGTACTATACTATATACTTTAACGTGTCAGTGACTCTTCACTGAGTTTGAGCCTTAGGTAACCTGGTAAGTGGTGAACAAAAAAACAAAGAGGCCAAGGTCATGTGTTGAATCCCTTGAGGGCTAGTTAGCTTCATTTTGCTGCCTGATCACACCTTACACTCCCTACATGGTCACCCATTCTGTAAGTGCATGCTCTCTGTAACAAGGGGTCCCCAAGCTAAGAGTATGAATGAATCCGATGGTGGGTCAGTAGTGCCATTTTTGCACTTCAAGAAACTATAATAACCTTTAGAAAAATGAAGTGTTAACATTTATTGAATGCTTCTCATATTCTAGATAGGCATTTTACCAAACAATTTACACCCACAAGCTCATTCTCTAAACCATATAAGATAGATATTATAATATTATGGTAAACATTTTAGGTATGATGACACTGTGGCTCAGAGTTTTGATTACTTATGTAAGGCCATATAGCTGGGAAATATTGGGTCCTGGATTCCAGCTCTAGGTTGTCTAGATGCAACACCCATGTTCCTCTCCATTGAACAGCAGGACAGACTCTCCATGATCAGTAGGTGAAGAGCATTTGATTTCCCATGTGAAAGATACAATGTTTTAGACCTGAGCACTAAGCAATAGCCTGTTGTAAAATATGCTTCCCAAAGATTTTAACAGACTGCATTTCTAAATGTGTATAATCATTACAATAGCCAGGTAATAATATAAATTAACTGTAGAAGTTGTATCTATTTACCCAAATACAGTAAATGCCTTTACAAAATAAGATATGTGGTATGTTTCCATCTCTTTTATTAAAACCTTAAGTTTAAAAACTAAAATGAAATAAAAGCATAAGAAAATTTCACCTAGTACAAAATTAGACATACACTGAAGTTTTAATACAACACATTTATTTGGAGTAAAATTACTGATGTAATTCACTTTGTACTCTGTGGTTACATCTCAGATTAGTTTCTTTTTTTCCACTTTTTTAAGGTGGAAGAATAGAATTTCAATAAAGCCATTTGCTTTACCAACTACTTTTATATAATGATAACATGATAGTAAGACTCAATTTTATATAAAAAAGATTAACTTCATTAAATAAACATGCTATTAATAACAACAAGAATGCTAACTTTAAAAAGCTCCCATATGTATAATTAATATTTTTTTCTTTAGTATTATTATGAAAAGTTCTAAAGTTAAATAAGTAGAGAAATACAAAGACATATCTAAATTTGATACGTGAAGATTATATCATGAAGAAAATAACTTGATAAGATAAAATCTATACAGATTAGAATTGGCAGGAATGTAGATAATAAATTTTTTATTTATTAAGATTTTGTATTATTTTGGTTATTGTCATTACAATATAAAATCCTTAAAAAATATCATCTATGGATAGATACCATAGCCTGTTAAGTTTACAGAGCATGTGATAATAGAAAAGTTTAAAGAGCTCAAATTATAAATTATATATTTGCTTTCTAAATGTAGAATTTATTTTTCCTCACAAAAGATATTTCTCCTACTAAATTATTTTAACATATTAAATATGCATTTTTAACAAACCTACCAAAAGTTCAAATTTACCTAAAGCAGAAAATTATGGATTAGTGTTTACTGAAGTACAAAAATATAGCAAATATAACTGACTTTAAAGTGCAACCTGCCACCTTTGTAATCACAGTAAAAATTTCAACAATTTGACTCACTTTTTTTTACAAAAAATATATCTTATTCAAAACATAAAGACATCATGTTATTGAAGTTGAGCAACTGATTTTTGTGTGACTTGAGATAAACATAGTGTGTTTGCTGCACACACCACTGAGAAAAGAAAAGCCAAATGCAAGACAGACCTGTTCACCACGAGCCCTGGGGAGAAAATGATTGAAGGTGACTAACCTTTGCCGAGATTACAAATTCTCAAGAGTAACTGCACAAATAGAATGATACAAGATTTTTTTTTTTCTAACTCCAGTTTCAAAAATTCTTCAACAATGTAGGGACAGGAGAGAGAGGAAATACAGACAGTCTTAGGAGAAAACCTTGATGAATAGCATGTGTGCTCTAGGAACAAGTTATTATTTCTGTGTTTCAAACATGACAATAAGTCCCTGGCAATAGATTTGTTTATAATGTTATTCCCAAGTTTCATGCAGCATTTGCACATTTCCCTTGTGAGATATTAATGTTTTCCACATTGTAACTAAATAGTGAAAACTGAATTAATGTATAAAACCCAAATTTTTTGTCTGAGTAAAAAGTGCAAGAAATTCTAAACATCAGAAATCTCAGGTTATATATGGATGGAAAATAGCAGTCAATTAATTGGAAGACACAAAAATCAAATGTCTTACAAACATAATGGAAATTTTCTAATGTATTGCTTTTCACATTTATTCTTTTCCTGGAAAGAGTACCATAATCTTAACATTCATTAAACAGTACTGACTGTGATCTTATGTTCTGAATTCTAGAATTATAAAGGAGGTAAAAGTTAGCATATAGCAGAAAAAAACAATCCAAGTTTATTCCCTGAGTTAATTACCCCTCAGTTATGATGTAAAAAGTTTTTTTTTTAACCTTGATGAGCTTAAGAGAAAAAAAGCCTTCAGTCACATTTGTTTTTCACAGAATAATTCCTTTGAAGTTTCAATATACCACAGGAAGACATAATGGGGGGAGGGTTGTTCTGAGCACAAAATATACAAGTGTTCTACCATCTTAATGGATTCCCCCTTCTCACTGACAATAGGAATTCACTCACTAATGGAACAGAATTATTGGAAAGGTGATTTGAATACATGGTATATTTAAGACCCTTCTTTCCTTGGCTGTTATGCACTCAATAGAAGATCGTACTATAGCCAACCAATACAGGAAACATGTTCAGAGAGAGTGCTTTAGAAATATCCTTCTAACTCAGAACCTTTGATTCCACTTAGCCCCCTGCTATCACCCACAGTATGTACAGTGACCTCACAGCTTTCTATTAAATACACCAACATTTTGCCAGTGACTGAGCTCAAAGTCTCAGAGTTAGCAATAATTCTCTCCCTCTCTACCATAAAATCAAAGTTGCCAATCCTTATAGATTCTACTTGCACAAGAACTCAAATCTATCTTCTTTCCATCATTCCCATAGGCCCCATGTACCGTTAATAAATTCATTAATAGTAACCTCCCAATTGTTATCCCAGCATCTAACCTTTCTACTCAAGTAAAGCCCCTCAAAACTTTACCTAAATTGTACGTCTGACACAAGATCAGACCATGGCATGCTCCTAGTCAAAACTGGCCAATAACTCCCCCCAGTCCCTTCCCAACATTCACACACCACAAGCATCTGTCCACACACCCCCACCACCACACACACAGAGGAATCCCAGAGGGTATGTAATAAAATGAAATATGATCACGTGTGTAATTTCCACCTATTGCTATAGCCAACAAGAGCAGTATATAGCTATTTTAACATGCTTTGGCTTTTTTCTGCCATTTGTAAACTAAGAAGCCATTATTTCTCTTTTTAAAAACATGATAAAGACATTAGCCTTTCACAAGATACGAATAAATTGTGTTTGAAGCAATATTAAATCTACTTACTCAGTCACATCTCGGTATCCAGATGTTTCCATACCTCAAAACAAATTTTTATCTAAGTAAAACTTAATGAAAATCTTTTGTTGTTTTATTTTAAACAAAAAATACAACCTTCAAATGACAGTGTCAGGGAATAACAACAAGGAATGTAATGTAAAGTCATATGGCAAAGATAATTTACAGGAGACATAACCATGTCCTAGGACTTAATAAAGTCCTGTGGCTTCAATGCTTTTATTCCTCTCTGTGTTTCCTGTGTGGACTAGACATTCTTAGTGTTCTCCTCACCAGCAGACAGAGGACATGGACCTCCTTTGCCCTAGAATGGCCCTGTGACAGGCTCCAGCCTCCTCACTAGGCTGCATTCCTCTGGGGGAACTAGCTATTTCCTACTAAGGCATAGCATCGCTCCTTGCTGTCCTTCTTCACTCTATTCTAAAGGATTCTTAAAAAACAAAACAAAACAAAAATAGGTATTTGCTTTAGTGTTAGAGGGCTTGGGTTCAGACCTACACTCTCCTTACTTGAACAAATTACCTAACATCTCTGACTCAGGCTTCTCACTTCCCTACTGGCTTCATATTTCCTTACACTGACACTTGCATTAAAATAACACTTCAGTCCATTCCGCATCTGATTGCTGAATTTGCAAGAAAAAAAAAAACTAAGCAAGCTCGATGCATCCATTTTCTGGGCTCTCTCTTTTCCAGCTGTGCCTTCCTACAGATTTGGTTTTGGACTACACTGTATGATAATTTTATTAGGGCAGGTTTTTTCCCCTACAAGGGAAAGCCTAAGTTTTGAAGTTTAAATTAGAAACCCCATTCGACCACACAGGTAAGCCACATTCTTCAGTTCTGCGTCAATTTTAAGAATCAAATAGATGAGTCAAAGAGACTAGCTGAATCTATTTTTTCCCTTATGTTTAATTAACCAACATTTAGTGAGTAAATAGCATATAAAATCCATCATATCATATATACTAGGGATGCCAGGGTAAATAAGACAGGTTCTCTTTTCTTAAATAGTCACTCTCTCAAGATGGAACATAGGTAGGTAGGTAGATAGATAGATA
This sequence comes from Propithecus coquereli, assembly GCF_000956105.1. Taxonomy (NCBI): domain Eukaryota; kingdom Metazoa; phylum Chordata; class Mammalia; order Primates; family Indriidae; genus Propithecus; species Propithecus coquereli. The sequence goes on along the minus strand of NW_012153285.1, from coordinate 1,201,664 downwards.
GACAGACTAGAATTATTAAAGCTAAAATAGAGATATAAAGTATTATTAGAGTTGTCGTATACTGTAAAACCTTCTATGATTTAACTCATCACCACATACATTCACATATACTATAGGTAAGAGCCAAAAATCATAAAACGACTTACTCCAGGCATCTGTCAACATATCATTAAACTGTTAAGCAATGTCAATATTTAATTACCAGAACAATATCATAGAAATGTTCCCCTATATCTGAAACCATTATACTCTTTATTAACTAGATTTTCCATGGACAGATTAGCAAATGTGATTGACTTTCTCATAATAGGAACTCTCACTTCACTATTTCTGGACCATGTTATGAGTGAAGAAGACTAAAAATTTAATTTAAAAAAGTTTCTAGGATTACAATACTGCCAAAAATATATAAATATGGCCAATTCAGCATGAAGGAAAAAGCCTAATTATTTGATTATTAGCACTGATACCAATCCCCACACTGTACAGTCTATGTAAAAGAAACGAGGACACAATGAGTGGATTAATGATATTTTTAATAAGGAGAACACAGTTGGGAGTGCTCAGCTTACCTCTCCACTGATCTCTTGGCACCATTTCGAGGTAGAAAGGCATACACAGGTAAAGAAGGCAAGGTATTGGTAAGTAATTTATGTGAAATTTTCAACTAACTCATTGCAGTGACTTTTTGTCAAATAGTTCCTCTTTTCTTCTCCTGCCCTTCTGTTAACTGCTGGATTAAAGCTAAAGCAGCAGCAAGAAAGAGAATGCCCTTTTTAGGTTCAGTGTTCACATGGTTCTCCAAGGCCACCCAAAGATCCATCTATTTCCACATAGTTAAGTGCCTTGGGGAAAGCCCCCTCTAATTTTCTGTGATTTTTAGCTGTATTCAGGTAAATGAGTTGCCAATTAGTGAAGTGTGGGAGAGGTGGGGTTGTAAAATGGAAATTGAAGGAACTGACTGAAGAGTACCATCAAGATGCCAAATGTATTTGAGGAAAAAAAAGAAATTTCATTTAACTAAAAGCACACAAAATGATTATTGGTGTCTGTTTCTTAACTACATATCCACTAGACCTATGATTATAGTTTTTAAGTATCCAATTTAAAGAGATGGTATCCCTTGTACTTCAGGTGCTGTGTAAAGACTGTGTTTTGTTTTATTTTATTTTATTTTATTTTTCCTCCTACTAGAGAAAACCAGGGGAGTCAAAAGACAGGCATAGACAAGTTGTTTCATAAGAGCAATGCGCGCTTAAAAACTGTGTAAGAAATCATGGCATGCTGCTACTGGCCTTTGTATGTGGGTAGCTAGAAAGAATAAATAGATTATACCTCCTTGCCTAACTCTACTACTAGAATCTATGCTACTTCAGGGATCATTGGTTCTTCATCACAGTACTGAGAACATCTTGAGCAAACATCATTTATCTGTTGGCATTAGGAAGTATGTAACATAAGTTGGTTAAATTAATTAATATATTGTGCCTTGAAATATAGCTACTGTGGTGAAGGTCTAAAAGGTTGATCAAATATATTCTCCCACCAGGCTTAAAGAAGACTCACCACCAAGATGTGGCACTAACAGAAAGAACAATTTCTATTCGGTCACTTAAGAGGCTCCTCTCTTAACAGAATGTCTTTGAAAACTCAACATTCAGACTAGGTTGTCCTTGCTTTCAAAATATTTTTTGGCTAAAATCCCTCTTTCCAGCCTGCCGCCTGCTTTTCTTACTATCAAGAAATTTGCATGCTTAATCAATGATAACAAATCTAAAGATTCACATTATAAGACAGCTGAAGTAGATAAGCAAATTCAATGCAATAAATTATAGAATATGCAAAATTTGCTTCATCTACATATTTGTGATAATGAAAAGAGATAAGAAAGAAAGTTATTTAAAAGTACAAGAGATTTTTGAAAAATTATTGAAATAAAAAATTATGAAATTGACATAATTTAATTAAGGCATTAATTTAAACACTTCCACTCCAAAGGCATTTGCCCCAAAGTTTGACACTGTCCTGTCTATATCTGAAAAAAGAGAATGAGTCAAGAGAATACAGTATTTCAAGAATAAAGGTTATAATAATAACAATAGCTAATACTTATGTAGTCCCTACAATATGCCAAGTACTATTCTAAGCACTTAACATAATTTAACAATTAATTCTCACAATAACACTGTGAAGAACATTGTACTGTCCTCATTTTACAGATGAAAAAAATGATTCTTGGGTAGATTATAATAAGTAAGCATCAGAGTTAGGATTTGAACCCAGACCCCAGGATCTATATATAGCCTATGCCCTTAATAGGAAATAGGCAGGGGCAAGCCAGTTCCCTTAGTAAACTATGTATCCAAAAGGAACCATATGACATATTGCAACCTAGCTCAAGGATCATACTACTAGTATGGAACAAGAAGCAAATCAAAGGAGCAAATATCCCTATGACTGACTTAACAACCTCCTGGCATAAACCTCCCTCTCTAGTCCAAGGCTTCCCATAATCTCACAGTGTTGGGCTTTATTAGTTTTCTATTGCTGCTGTAACAGCCTAAAACAACACGAATTTATTGTCTTCTAATTATGGACATCAGAAGTCGGAAATGAATCTCAGTGGGCTATAATCGAGGTGTCAGTAAAAGTCTTAGGGGAGAATCTGTTTCCTTGCTTTATCCATCCTCTAAAAGCCACCAATATTCCTTGGCTTGTGGCTGCATTCCTACATTACGAAACCATCAAGGTTGGGCTGAGTCCTTTTCATGTTGCCATCTCTCTTTCATTTATAAGGATTCTGGTGATTACATCGGGCCCATGCACATAATCAAGAGAATCAAATTCCACCTGCAACCTTAATTACCCCCCTACCATGTAACATAACATATTCACAGGTTGCCAATAGCAGGACGTGGGATCCATTATTCTGCCTACCACATGGATACACTAGGATTTGTTCATGAACTTGAGGTAAAAAACAGGGTACATGATGCAACTGAGGTAGAAAGTAGAATACAATCACACAGTCAGGCTAGGAATTGTTCATGACAAACAAGTGATACAACTATGAAAATTTATCATACTACTCTTATAAACTAGTTAAAACATGTAACAATCCAAATCCAAAAATAGGAATTTGACCAATTGAATATCGTTTCTGAAAAGAGCATAGACTAATTATAAGCAGATCCGATTTCAAATTCTCTCTTACAAGTTATGCAGTATTGAACAAGACATTTACAATGCTGAGCATCAGTTTTCTCACCTGCACAGTGTGGATTATAAATCCCTGTCCTGCTTTAACTCAGGGTTGTACTGAAAATCAAATCAGATTGAATCATTAAGTGTGGAAACTCTTTGTGAGTGATAAAGCCATATAGAAATAAAATATGAATATGGTAAATCCCCATATGATCATTTTTGTTCAAAATATAGTTATTTCTAAAAAAAGGGTGCCAATGATGAAGATAACTAAAAGTATATATTTACAGCTTCTTTAATTTTAAAACCAGAATTCATGTTAGTAATAATAATATAATTCTATTATAATTGAAAGTTGATCATGTATTACCTTTATAACCCTTTTGATGAAGTAAGTTTATATTTAGCTTCATTTAACATACAGAGAAATTGAGGCTTAATCTCTTGACCAGAATCACACAGTGTTTGTGTGATTGGGTCATGTGTTGGGTCATGGAATGACTAGAAGCTAAAAGGCCAACTTTAACATCTGTTCTATTTTACAAAATGGATTGAAACAGTAGTCATGCCAATATTGCTATTCACATCAAGACTCCCCAAACTCCACCAGACTCCATAAACAGCATGACTTAGAATAACTAGATAGAAAACAACATCATTACAAACCAAGGGTACTCACGAAGTAGCTCTATTGGCACCAAGAGTCCTCGAGTCCTTTGGTTTCCAAGATTCCTTTGTCTAAGGCTGCACAGGAAAACATCACATCTTAAGATGGACTCCTAGAAAAAATGAACAATAGAGTAACCATCTAAACATTAAGATGCATGTTTAAAAAATGAAAAGATATCCAACTCCATATCTGAAAGACTTAAGAGCATGTAGCTTGCTATTGCACTGGCTGAAATTGCTATTTGCCTTTTCTCAAACTCCAAGGTTTTATTTAAAGGCCCCTTTAGATATGACTAGATTAATTAGTTAAATTAGTTCACATCATCAGTAACCCCTATGTTATAACTATGGCACCTGCCTTTATTTGTGGCTGTTTTTATATTTTCTGTCCTAAGTCAAATTTACCAAAGTGCAGAGGACTTTCTGCAAAAACATCAAAGAGACTCATTTCAGTCCAGTATCTTTGAGATTTTAAAACAATAACTTGCTTTTAACTTTTGAGTGATGTTTCCCTCCATTTTTGATAGGATGGTGTGTGTGTGTGTGTGTGTGTGTGTGTGTGAGAGAGAGAGAGAGAAACAGAGACAGAGTTTATAAAGTAATAATTTGAAATTTTTACATAAATACATCAAAACTCTATTTACAGCAAATTTATTAATTTAAAACATTGAAGCAACATTTCAGTAAGGTACCTAAGGTCTAACAATACATCATAAACATAATCAAAATGTGACTGTCAGTTCTTGTATGTTCTTTGATTATATGAACCTGGATACAAGTTTTTCACTTTCCTATCCAATTGCCTTACCTGCAAAAAAATATATAGTAGTATGTACCTCAAAATTATTATTACTGAATTAAGTCAGTTAATATTTGTAAAATACCTAGTACAGTGTTTGTCAATGAAATAACAATAATATTAATAATAATTGTTAACAGTTACTATTTAGAGTGAAAAACTATTAGTTCAAATATTGGATCCCTGATGATTCTCTACTTGAAAAATAAGAGATTTATTTAAGTATACAAAATCCTGATATTTCCCTTATTACTAAACTAATATAATCAACTTTCTGATATGATCAAGGAGATCAGATTGTTTCACAGAAGCATAGTGTAGTGCAAAGATTATTTAAATATATTTCACATGAACAAGGACAAAGAGGAGAGAACAGAGGTAGTAATATTAGGTCCTTCAGATAGCATTCGCAATGTTACCTGGTTTTACCAAAGAACCTTGACACTGTAGTCTACAATGGAAGGAATTTTAGATTAACAATCAATTGCTTACTGTGTAAGTTCCAAGACTATAATAAGTAAACTATTTACATATAATTGTTGCAATTTAGTAAAAATTTGTGAATTCTACATGCAAAGAATCTCCCTGTAGCAATAAATTCACTGGAATTTAGAATCAATATTAAAATACATTTCTCAAAATTACTGGTATTATTATACCACAACAAATAAAATTTATATAGTAAACATTTTAAAAGACATAACACCTATAATTAACTTTCTGCTTCAGTAATTACCACTAAAATATATAATTTTGAATTTATTTCATCTAGAATATGATGACATATTGATATTATTTGCTATAATCCACTGTTGTCTACATATTTACATTCCTTGCCACATACGTAAAAAGCAACATCTCTCACATTTATCTCATGTGAGATAAAATATTACTCATATTTGAGATTGATGAGATAAAGAGGTTTTCTTTTCCTGTTCTTTTATTTCCCTGAATTATAAATTTATTTTAATAATGTGAGTTTAGAAATTCTTTCATTTTCCTCTACAACATTAGAACATCAGAGTTAATTCTGATTTACAGTTTTTTGTTATGCAAAAATAGAATAGTAAATGTTTTCTCTTTTGCTTTCAGGAGTGTCTTTCTTTTTAAATAGAAACAGACCTTAAAGTTATATGATTTGGGGCTGATATGTAAAAAAAGAATAACTTGACAGTTTTATAATCACATCTACCAAATAAAGATTGTTTTTAAAAAAAGAGGCAGTTAAGATGAAATGAAATGTTTTCTATTTGTTTTGGTATGTGTTTTGATCTTCCAAGTTACTTTTACTTTGTACAAAAGTTAGTATATCTCATCTTCTGAAACATGTATGTCTAAATCACACATAAGATTTTAGATATTTTTAAAAGCAACTTGTTTTATAATTTCCTTAATACAAAACAAATAGCAAAAGCATAGGCTGTACTTTACTTTTCTAGAAAAGTTCATAAATTAAAAGAAATTCCTTGATCCATTATACTGAAAATTAATACAAATAAGAAGAGGGGGAAAAAAAACAAAACCAGGAATCTTCAGGACTCTGGAAAGCTAAGTTAATGTTTAATCTCTTATCCAATTATCAGTCAGGAAAATATATGGTATTTTTAATTCTGTAATTTCAGAAACTTTTATTTAGGTGATTTAAATGGCCATACTTTTTAGAAAGGGCCAGCAACTATTTTAATACTGCTATTTTAATAGGATGATCTGTGGTTTCATGAAGTTCCATGTCTGGTATATCTTATAATTAATTGACTTAAGAATTTTAGTTACAACCAGAATGCATTACCTAGGGTTTATTTTCTCTTCTAACTCATGAACAAATTTTAATCAAGACAGAAATAAAATATATTTTTGCAAAGGTATTTTTTAAAGGGCTAAGAATGTATGACATCATGGGGGAAATATATTATTCATGTTTACACATGGTTGATTATTATCTACACAATGATAAAAATGAAAAATTATGTCAACCGACATATTTTACAAAATAAACAAAAGTCCTCCAAAAATAAGGGACTATTTTAGAAACCACAGTAAATCTAAAAAGAATATTTAATACTATGTAAATCCACACAAATTTTCAGAAAAAAACAGCAGATAATCTACTCTCTTAGGAGTAGATGCTTTAACTTACAAACAACATGTTTGTAAATTCTCATTAGGCCTTAAGAAAAAGTACCTTGAATGAAAAATTCATTAATATCTCAATCATAATTCCATACTTCATGATAGTAGTAAGCATTAGTAATAAAGCCAAAATAATTGAGAAACTTTCTTTTATCTTTTTTTAAAATCTCCTTCTTCTTTCCTTTCCTCAAACCCAGAAAACATGCTTTGGAAGCAACTGGCAAACACTACAAAAGGAGAACTTGAAGTGAATGATTAATGATCAAGGCAAAAATGCAAAATCACATCAGCTGATAAGCAGCTGACTAACCCAAGGTTGAAGAACGTGCTGGCATTATGGCAAAGCTGAGGAATAACATTCCTTTTGCTGTTAAATGACAGGCATGAGACTCCATGTCATACTCTTAGATATTAAAAAAACAAATCCATTGTTTTAAGTTTACATAACCACCAAAGGTGATTTTTCAAAGTCACAGGAGACAGATACTAAAAAGCCTTGTCACGTACAACTACAGAACCACTATATTTACAGCTACACTATTATAGATAGCTAGTTGCATGGCTGACTTCGAGAAATTCTACTGCATTCCTTTATAAGTAATATAACCTAAAATCTCTAAATAAATGTAATACAATTACATGGCTGGAATCTAAGGAAATGGCCTACAGTATCTTGAAATGAAAATAAAGTGAGAAAACACTAGGATAAAAAGTTTTAATATCAGAACGTTAGCAGAAATATTGAATGCACTAATCTTGTTTACACATCTTTGTTATAAAGCTGTTAATGGACTGCCCGTTTTCTAATTGAGGAAGTCAATAAATCCGCAACTAAAGGACACGGGGAGCACTGTAGGGGGGAATGACATGCCTTTAACCTGCACTTGGGTGAGGCAAAGACATAAAGTGTAACCATAATGTTTGTACCCTCACAATACCCTGAAATAAAAAAAAAAAAAAGAAAAAACTGATAGAAGACTGAGCATAACCTTACATTATACAAAAAGCTCAGTATCTAAAATTCTTTCATTTTAAAGACTGAAAATGAACTAAAATTTCATTCAATAAGAAAAGAGTAAAAAAAAAAAAAGAAAGACAATCAATAGGTATTGAAAACAAATATAATTTGTTTAGTGTTGTACTGAAAATTAGCCATGAAGAGGGATAAGGCCAAAACACACCACAAAAGCACATCTTAATGAGCTTGTCTTGTTGAAATTTCGTCAGGCTCAACCTATCATCTTACTTTGATGGAGGTGCAGGTGGTTGTAAGGGGGATTTGTGGGGTAAGTGAAGAGAGCAGCATAGATGGAGCTGCTATTAACTACCATCTCCCCACGAGCCAACTTTACATTTATCTTTTATTCAATGAAGCAAATTGTACACCAGAGCCTTTAACAATATTGTTTCTACATATGATTAAGATAAACAAATATGATGTGGTGCTCTTAAGAATGTACCTCAAATACCTCCATCTAGAGGGAATATAATTGACCAAGAGCCTAAGCTGCTGAGCTCTGAAATCCATTGCTGAAATTGCTTGCGTCCCCACTTCCCATAGGCAGCTCCCAGCCCATGCCTGAGCACAGCAGGGATAGTAAAGCAGACCCTCTCCTGGAACATATGGGGCACCTCTGATGTCCAATTTTGGCCTGGGGAATTCCAGATGGCCTTGCCTGGCATACTGTAGTTATTCCACATCTTTGGGGAAAATAAAACATTGTTTATCTCTGGGGAAAATAAAACACTGTTATTATTGAGTTGTTCAAGACCACGTTTCCACAAAAACATCAAAAATTGTACTCCGTGTGAAATTTAATTTTAAGATAATTTTCAACTTCCTAATGTAGTTCCAGATGCTGAACTACAGCAAGTGGGTTATAACTATGCCAAAGATAGATTTTAGTTCAATGTAAATATAACCTGATTGTCAGAGGTATCTATTAATAAAAGTAAAATGGGCTGCTCCAATCCTCTCAATCACATTTTGATAATACTAACACTCCTATTTTACAGAGGAGGAAATACCAGGCTTGGAGAAGCCACGTTCTCAGGGTTACACAGGTTTAAGGGTAGGAGCCAATATTCCAACCTTGATCTTGCTCACCCTTTCCACGATACCAAACAGAATAATTATTTTTCATGAAAGACACCAAATGCATGCATCAGCCATAAATAGGTAGCTGGACTCTATAATGTATAAAAACACTTCTAGTGCTAAACTTTGATGAATTTTATGCTAAAATGTACTTGATAATATTATAGCTCCTTTGTTAAATATAAGGCATTCTTTTTCATTTTCATATATTATAGAACAAGTGAATCTACAGACCCAATTTAAACTTCTTAATTTATGTTACAGTTATCCAAGTGCTCAGGGAAGACTATGCTCTTTTAAAATATAACAGTGGAAATTAATATCATCAAGCAACAGCCTGTCCTAATAAGCAAAAGATGATGATATATAAACATTAAATAACAAATTATTATAATGCTTTGAAAAAGTGAAATATTAGGAAAATATATCTATGAAATATGTACCTATGTCAATTTCAGACTTTTTTAAGTAAAATACTATCAAACAAAGCCAAATATCAGTGATACAAATCCACTTAATTTCATACAAATCTTACATTGAACTAACCAACAAGATGCATGTCTCAGCCCCAATACCCACCGGACTTTGGACATTGTCACCCTCACTTAGCTCAAACAATAACATGGTTGAAGTAAGATCATGGCAGTTTTGGAACTGAAATAGCAAAACACCTTTAATCTAAAGCCAAATTTGAAGGCATTAAATTTCACTGATGCCTCTTGTCTCTGTCACTCTCAAACCCCAAACAATCTGTTTCCTCTAATCATTAATCCTCTTTCTCAATCTCCCACTCATACAGCTATGCACTTTTTCCCATTTTGTTTATACTTTCCAACCTACCACACCTTGATGTCCTACTCAACCTTTACCATTGTACCCTCTACAATTCCCACTTTTTTTAAATAAACAAAAGTTCTTATTCCTAACCAAGACATTGTATCATCTCCACATTCTTTTCTGCTTGAAAGTCTGATTCACAAGTCTTCTTATTCATACATTCCTATCAGGAAGGAGGCCATGCACAATCCTATTTCCACACTGTGGCTTCTATATCATTATCTTTTCACCTTCATGCAAAGAAACCTTTCTTCATTTAGGTTAATTTCACCAAGCTGTATCATCCTGAATACTTAGACTCATCAGCTTTTAAGACATTTTTTCAAAATCCATGTCTCCTCATTCCAAAATCTCACCAAAGTCAAGACTGATAATCAATGCCCATGCACTGCATAGAATTCATGACCTCCACGTCCATTCTCATTTCAGTAACCTACTTCCAATTTGGACCTCATGCACACTCTGAATGCCTCTACTACTGGAGTTTTAAACATTAATATTCTAGTTCCCAATTATAGTTTCCTTTTTTTAGGCAACCTTAAAAATTTTGTTTCCATCAATCCTGTTCTGAAATCTCCTTGAAATTTGCTAATTCCTTGACACCTATACCTTCTCCCAAACTATTAACCCTTTTCTAACTTCAGTTTCATCTCTGCTTAGCTGCAAAGTTGATCTTCATTCAAATTTCAGTTATACTACTTATTGATAAAACTGTCTTGAGAAAATTACTAAACTGGATCCTCAACATGTTTTCAAAAAAGAAAATAATATTTATACCTCATAGAAAAGAAAGATATAAATACGGCAACGGCTATAACGTACTAAACACAATTCCTAGCACATTGTAGGTACTCAATAAATATTGATATCACCTATAATCTATCACTAACATTCTCAAGTCCCTCAAATCTATATCTTCTTACAACAAGGAGCCTGAAAATTCCAAACTTGGAATGGACCCTGCAGTTACAGTGCTGAAAAGAGCCAGGGAAAAAATGGATTTTACACATTGATGCCACTATACATTCATAGATTTCAATTTTAGCAGGACCCCCAAGGCCTCTCCAGAAACCTTTTCTCATACCTCTTGATATCTTCCGTTCCACTTCACTACAATTCTATCATCTTCCCCTGTCCTCAAGTACCCTAAATATCCTCAGACACCTCCTGTGGTTGATCTGGCTTCTCATTCACAGAGAAAATGAAAGACATCAGATGAAGCATGAACTCCCATAATGTCTTGATTACCTGTGCACATTTCTGTATCTCTATTAGTTCTTCAATCATTCCCTCCTGCTCCTGTAGTGGAAGTGAGCCACTTCCTGGTCACCAAACATGCCCTCATCCCATGCGATTATTTCTTCTTGACCTTTAACGGTTTTGCTGTCTGATCTGACTCCATTCCACTTCTTTATTCTCCTCTAACGTTACGTCTTCCCTTGCACTATATGTGCTAACAACACTGAACTAATTTCAGTTTCCAGCTCATTCCATGCCATTTCATTTCTTTGGGTCTTTGCTGCCTTACTAAGTGTCAGTGCCTATTAAGGAATCCTCTTCCTCATCTTTCTGTTGAGCAAGCTCCTATGTATTCCTCAAGACCTAATTTAAGAGTTCCTTCCCTGTGAGAGTGGTACACAAGAAGGACAGCAAAAAGAGGATAATGAGAAGCATACTAATGGGATAAGGAACTTCCAGGAAAGGTATTAATAGGGAAGGTTCACAATATTTAGAGTTGATAGATGATAATAGTTTCAATTGAGATATTGGATTTTGTGCTTAACTTCTATCTTTCACATACACTTTCACTTACTTTATGAAAAGCATTTCAACTGCTCCCTGACAGCTAAGAAATGATCTTAAGCCTCTCAGATTTGCAGATAATTACAAAAATATCTTCAATTGTCAGGAAATTTCCAGTTTTCCATCTGTCTGTAAAAGAGATTTTGGAAGGCGAAGGAGGAAAAGGAAGTCAAACTACAAGACATGTTTGTTGGCAAGAAAGTCAAAATCAAATAAACAGATCATTGACTTCAATTTTTCTGAAATTTTCAGAAATTCTGTACATACCAGTTATTTTGGATATTATAATACAGCTCTAAGGTAACTTCTGAAACTGAAATTTAAGACTTTATAACCTTTGACATGCATTAAAGCCAGGGTCTAGGTTGTTATTAACACCTGGCAAAATATCACATTGTTCTTCTTCACTTTGATTGCATTTTTTAAATTTTTATTCATTTTATTTTGACCACCCAGTTTTATTAAATTCCAAGTGAAATAACTTTTGTTTTACTACTTATTTTATGCCAAACATTATCAATATTTGAATCCAATTATTTAAACTTATCAAATGCTGTATCCATACTTTGAGTTCAAAACCTCCCAAGTGCTCAGTGTTGTAGAAGGACAGATACTGCTTTTTAAAGGGCAATATAATAATCATTTCCATGGACAATTATGCTTTTTTGTGAACTGATGTAGGTCATTGAGATAGTTCCAAAGTCACTCCCAAAACTGAAATACAGATGTGACATTTGGTAGATTTTCAAAACCCGTTTAAGTGTAACACCACAATTTTCCTCAGAAATACCAACAATTCACCAAAATTCCCTTTGTGATATGAAAAGGCTGTTGGAAGAATAATATTTTCCAACTGTTCAGCTTGTTTACACTGGTGTAGTACCACTTATCTAAAGCTATTTTAAGCATCTTCTTAAATCTGAGAAGATTTATATTATATTTATATTAGATTATATTGTAAATTGAATTAAATTTGCCTGTAAGGAAGTAAGTGCACAAGAACTCTGCTCTGTAATCTGCTTTAAAAATACACTATAGTTTTCTCCCTAGCATTTATCAAAATTGTTATTATATGGTTATTTATATTTCTAATATCTATCTCTTCCACTATCAATTCAATGCAGGCATGTGGATATATTGCATGTGCAGTACCTAGCAGAGCTTAGAAGGCCAATAAATGTTTGATGAACAAATGAATGAATGGATGACCATGTAAGAGACGACTCAATTTATGTACATTTATTTTTGCCACTTTAAATTTGTGCAGAAAACTTACATGTATTTTAGAGACTCTTTGAGTCATAGTACAGTATAGTATAAGCACAGACTTCCAATTCAAACAAAATGGATTTAATGCCAGATCTGGTATTTAAAAGTTCTATGATCAAAGACAAGTGGATTGAACTTTCTAACCCTCTGTTTTCTCATCTGTAAAATGTGAATAATTACATTGAAATAAGTATTAAAGATAATGCATATAAAAGTATGCAGCACATTGCATGACAGGAAGCAAGGTCTAAATTAGGTAAGTAATAAAATTTATTAATATTTTATATAGCTTGTAAGTGAATTATATTAATATAAATTATCCAAGGGCTTTAAAAATTGACCATATAAATGTATTTTGAGGATATGCCAGAAGTGATAACCCATCAATAGTTTATAACACTAAAATGAATTTTCCAACACCCTTTGTGTATCTATTTTCTCAATTATAATACTATAAGTCTTTTCAACAAGTTACTTTCAACTAAATTTCAGCACTCTTTACTTCTGCACACAATTTCCAAATTCTTCGCAATAATTCTGGAATCTATCTCAACTGATTCCCATAACCACGATCTTAATTCACAGTTAGTTAAAGTCTCTGGCCTAGATTGCATGCTCTTCCTCGATCAACTTTCATTTTATTATTGCTCATATATTCAATGACTTCAACCACAATCACAGCTGAAAAAGCCATCATCCCTTAATTGTGTTTTCCCTTCTGGACAATACCTTCTTTGAGGCTCTATCCTCTGCATGAAGAATCAGATCCATCTTAATTCTTTGCATTTATTCATGCTTTCATCCAATGGACATTTTCTGAGCACCATCTATATGTCAGATACTGTGTTAGGGTATAGAGTTACAAAGATGAACATAATAAGGTCCTTAGTATCAAAAAGCTCACAGTTTAACCAGGAGATGCAAATCTCAAAACAGATAATTAAGAAAAATGTGTTAAGTGAAATAAATATGTGCATGACTTTATGAAAACACTGAGGAGGGATATCTAATCAGGCTGGATGAATGAAGAATAGGAACAGATGCCAGAAAAAGGATTGGTTGGAACAATTATTAAAGAATAAGGAATAATCAATGGGCTAAAAGGACAAGTGGTAGGGCCTTCTAGGCTGGAGCGAGTATGAAGCCTGAAACAAATGATAGTACATCTGAACTTGAAATGCTAAGTTAGCAAATTCATTCTAAAACTCTTGATCATCAGTTCAGTATACAAAGTTTGTCTCTAGCATAAAAATGTGTCAGAAGGATTTAATTTAGATTGTGTTTAAATTAAGATGAGTTAACGTTGTAAATTTTAAAAATTTATAAATGCAAACTATTTTTCTTAATACTGTATAAAGCAATATTAGGAAACATCTGTTTTGTTAAATGTTATTCAGTGTTTCAGGGAACATGGATACAGTCTTGATATTCAAAAATGGTGAAGTATTACCATTACTGTACAAAAATTCTAAACTACCTGATTACTGACATCTAGGAAAAAGCTACAAAGGTTCTCTACAAAAAGAAACTGAGAAGGAGAGAGACAAGATGGATGACCAGAGACACCAGTTGCCAGGTCACCTCAGAAAGAAGAAAATGTTTTAGATGAGAAAGAAAAAAACAAACAAACAATCATAGATCGGGTGTAATTCTGAGAGAAAAGTGTTAGAACCTACAAGAGAATCCATGGGAAGAGGTTGCAGAGCAGAATAAAAAGGAGCAAAATATCAGCAGAGAACAACCCCTGAGAAGCTTGGAGTCCAGTGAAAAGTGTAGGTGGAGCCATTTGTTCCTCCCTGCCTCACATCTCTGGTAGTCAGCAGGCTTCCGAACTGCTGGAGAGCCTTTCTACCCTCACAAGCCCAAAAGGTGCTGCTGCCAGTGAACTGGGAGCTTCTTGAGGACAAAGGAGCAGGCTGTCAGCCCCCTCAGGGCACTTCCCATCACCACAGATCCAAGCTGAGACGACAGGCACCATATTGCTTCCCCACCCACCATGAGCCTTTGCAGCCCCTTCTTGTCCCCCCTTCATCTTACTCATTCCTACACAAACATTTTCCAACTCTGGCCTAGACTGCAGGAGCCACAGGGGGCGTTGGTGGGTCCCAGGGGAATCTGTGTGGCCACAGAACCTGGACATTCTGGGGGGACAGAGAGAGGGACAGAGATGACCAGAGTGCTAGCTTTCCCCTATCCTGACTCTTTTCCTCCCCATCTCCTTTCCAACCCATGGCTGCCTGGACAGACTGTTCAATCAGGGCTCTCAGAAGCTGCTGCTTCCCCCTATTGGTTCATATAACACACCGAAGCTTCCGCAGAAAGGGGCTCAAACCTTTACTATTAAAGACCTGAAGAGGAATGAGAGTGCTCAGACTGTGAGTTCCCTGCTTACTGGCCCTCCCCGGTGCTGCTTGCCTGGCTGTTCCATCAAATCAGGGCACACCCCAAATTGGAGGGACATCAAACCTGCTTGAGCACCCCAAAGGCAATCGACGACCAGCATGCTTCTCCCTGGCACAGTCAGGGATTAATCTTCAGGGACCAGGGGACTGGCCCACAGGCCAGATCCCACAACCCCAGGACTCAATTGTGTTGCTCGGGGGCATGGAGGGGAGATTTGTGAACTAATCTTGGGAAGCAAGGTAGTGCACATGGGCAGAACTGAAAACAGAGTACAGTGTGGGTCCCAGTGGCAGTGTACTTGTGGAGCACTGCTCCCCCACAGGAAGGCCATGCTCTCAGCCCAGGGTGCAATCCTGGACAGAGAATCTCCCATCTCACAGCATCATTGTGAGATAGCTCAGCTAGGTTGAGCTGCTGCCTGCTGGCAGACACTGGAGAAAGATTGTGGAGGAGGAAATGGGGGAGAAGAGTGAAACCCATTCATGATAGCCAGATTGTGGACTTCAGATGGCCCCCGCCTCCACAAGCAGCCTTTCCGGCTGGGTGGGGCCACTTCAGCCACTCTCTGGTGGCTTTCCCCAGAAGCTGGGAGCAGAATTTTGACCTTACTAGCTTTCGTCCAGCCAGAGGGAAGGCTCACCCAACCTAGCCCCACCTAGTCTCACTCTCCCACCCACCTCTACTGGGGTGGAGAATATGGATTCACTGGAAACTTCCAGGGCCCCAACCACCACCTGGGGAATTTGAGTGCTTCTCCTGAGGGGCTAGAGACAGTCACAGGTCCCAAAAACACACTGTAGCTTATTTCTTCTGGCAAGCACCACCTACTAACAGGGAGGTCAATTTGCATAGCCCTTTACAGCATTTACTGACTCCATTATTCAGGATGTGGTTGATTCTTATCCACAAGCACCACCTACTGTCTCAGTGATTAAATTAGACATACCAATAAAATTCACACTGTTAAGAAGACCACAGAGTTGGATAAAGAGAAAGGATTTCAAAGACCTCCATGCTCCCTCATCAAAGAGAGAGAGGGAATCTGCCCACTCACATACCTCACCATTCTTACAGCCTACAAACAACTAGCAACTGAGAAAACCACCTCATCAATGATATCTAGAACCAGGATGTCTGTCCAGAACCTAGATAGCCATCAAAGCAAACAAAAGCAATGCCAAAGGTTCCTATCCAACATATGCTACAGATACTCCTTTACAAGTGAGAAAGGAAATAAAAGCCCCATCTAAACAAAAAAAATCAAAAAGTAAGAAGTGACAGCTGCCTCAAGTGAGAAGGAATTAGCAAAAGAACTCTGGAAATATGAATAATCAGAGGGAAATGACACCCCAAAAGGGAACATCAACTATCTAGCAATGGATACCAACCAAAATGAGAATACTGAAATGACAGATAAATAATTCCAAATCTGGATTGTAAGGAAGCTCAACACAATCTGAGAGAATATGGAAAACCAACTCAAAGAAACCAAAAAAACAATACAGGAAATGAATGAAAAATTCTCTGAAGAGGTCTACATATTTAAAAAAAAAAAAATAGGAGTTCTGGAAATAAAAAAAACACTTAAGGAAATACAAAACACAGTAGAAAGTTTTAAGAATAGACAAGACCAGGCAGACAAAAGAATCTCAGAGCTTAAAGACAACTCTTTTGAATTAACCCAGTCAGTCAAAAATAAGGAACAGAGAATTAAGAGGAATGAAAAAAGCCTACAGAAAGATGGGATTATGTGTTACAGACAAATATAAGAATCATAGACATCCCTGAGGGTGAAGAAAAAAATGCAAACAGCTGGAAAACCTATTTGAGGGAATAATCAAGGAAGACTTCCCTGGTCTTGTTAGAGATTTAGACATGCAGGTACAAGAAGCTCAATGAACACCTGTGAGATTCATTGCAAAGAGGCAATCACAAAGACACACAGTCATCAGACTTGCCAAAGTCAACATGAAGGAGGAACTACTGAGAGCTGTAGGGCAAAAACATCAAGTAACTTACAAAGAAAATCCCATCAGGCTAATTGCAGACTTCTCAACTGAGACCTTACAAGCCAGAAGGGATTGGGGACCCACCTTCAGTCTTCCTAAATAGAACAACTGCCAGCCTACAATTTTTCATCATACAAAACTAAGTTTCATATATGAAGGAGAAATAAAGACTTTTTCCAGACAAACAATCACTGAGGGAATTTGTGCAGACCAGAACTTCCCTGCAGCAAATACCCAGAACTACATTATATGTGGATCAGCAAAATAGTCACTCACCAGAGTAAAATGCCCCAAAAGCTAAAGCTCAGAGCTCATATAAAACAATAGAACAAGAGGTAAAACAAAGCAATAAGTTACTACCCAATAGGATGAACATAATGGCATCCCACATATCAATTATATCAATCAATGTGAATGCTTCAAATTCCTCACTCAAGAGACATAGTCTGGCTGAATGGATTTAAAAAAATACAAGACACGTATTTGCTGTCTTCAGGGAACACATCTGACTCACAAGGACTCATACAGACTCAAGGTGAAGGGCTAGAAAAAAAAAATTCCATGCAAATGGAAACCAAAAGAAAGCAGGTGTAGCCATTCTCATATTAGATAAAATTGATTTTAAATCAATAATGGTAAAGAAAGACAAAAATGGTCATTATTTCATGGTAAAGTGAACAATTCAACAAGAAGATAAAGCAATCCTAAACATTTATACACATAACAGAGGAGCACTCAGATTCATAATGCGAACCCTACTAGATCTAAGGAAAGAGATAAAACAGCAATAGTATAATTGCCAGGGACTTCAACATCCCACTCGCAGAACTGGACAGATCATCCCAGCAGAAAATAAATAAAGAAACACTGAACTTAAAAGAGACCCTAGAAAAAATGGGCCTAACAGACATTTACAAAACACTTTACCCAGAAAATACTGAATATGTATTTCTCTCATCAGCACATGGAACATTCTCCAAGGTTGATCATATCTTAGGCCACAAAATATAGCTCAACAAACTCAAAAATAGAAATTATAGCATCTATCTACTCAGATCACAGTGGAATAAAAGTGTTTCCAAAAGAAACACTCAATACTATACACAATCATGGAAATTAAACAGCATGCTGCTGGACAATTATTGTAACAATAATAAATTAAGTGGAAATGAAATGGAAATTGAACTGAATGAGAAAACAGACATAAGCTATCAAAATCTATGGGATTCAGTGAAAGCAATGCTAAGGGAAAAAATCATAGCCTTAAATGTCTGCATCAAAAAGAGAGAAAGATTACAAATTAACAATCTAATGACAAATCTGAAGGAATTAGAAAAGAGCAAACCGAACCCAAAGCCAGCAGAAGAAAAGAAGTAACTAAGGTTGGAGCAGAACTAAATGAAATCAAAAACAATAAATTATAGGGATGATCAACACAACAAAAAAATGTTTTTTGAAAAGACAAACAAAACTGATAGAAGACGAAGGACCCAAATAACCTCAATCAGAAAGGAAAAAGGAGATATTACAAATGATACCACAGAAATGCAAAATATCATCTGTGAATACTATGAAAATATCTACACACATAACCCTCAAAATATAGATGAAATGAACAAATTCATTCTAGGAAACACACAACCTCTCAAGACTCAATCAGGAAGAAATAGTACACCTGAACAGACCAATAATGAGCAACAAGATTGAAGCAGCAAAAAAAAAAAAAAATCATCAAAAAAAAAACAAACAAAACAAAACCAAAAACAAAAATACAGCCCTGGCCCAAATGAATTCACAGCCAAATTTTACCAGACCTACAAAAGAGTTGGTACCCATACTGCTGAAATTATTCCATAACATGAAGAAGAAAGGAATCATCCCGAACTCATTCTATAAAGCCAGTATCACCTTGATGCCAAACCAGGAAAAGACACAACAAAGAAAAGAAAACCTATATACCTTATGAATATAAATGCAAAAATCCTCAATAAATACTAGCAAAACGGCAACACATCAAAAAAATAATCCACCACAACCAAGTGGGCTTCATCACAGGATGCAAGGATGGTTCAACATATGTAAATCAATAAATGTGATTCACCACATAAACACAAGCAAAAACAAAGATCATATGATCATCTCAATAGATGCAGAAAAAGCATTTGACAAAATGTGAGCACCCTTTCATGGTAAAAACCTTCAACAAACTAGGCATAAAAGGAACATATCTCAATGTTATAAAAGCCATATATGACAAACCCACTGCCAATATCATACTAGATGGGGAAAAGTTAAAATCATTCTCACTAAGAACTGGAACAAGACAAGGTTGCTGCCCATTGTCACTACTTCTGTTCAATATAGTGCTGGAAGTCCTCACCAGAGCAATCAAGCAAGAGAAAGAAATTAAGTGTATCCAAATTGAGAAAGAGGAGATCAAACTATCACTTTTTTTCAGATAAAATGATCTTATATCTAGAAAACCCCAAAGATCCCACCAAGAGACTCCTGAAATTGATAAATAAGTTCAGCACATTCTCAGGTTACAAAATCAATGTACATGAATCAGTAGCATTCCTATAAACCAACGACAGTCAAGCTGAGAGTCAAATCAAAGACTCAATACCATTCACAATAGCTACAAAGAAAATAAAATACCTAGGAATATACTTAAGCAAGAAGGTGAAAGATCTCTACAAAGAGAACTATGAATCACTAAGGAAAGAAATTGCAGGTGACACAAACAAATGGAAAAACATATCATGCTTATGGATCAGTATAATCAACATTGTTAAAATGTTTACAGATTCAATGAAATCTCCAGCAAAATACCAATGACGTATTTCACAGATACAGAAAAAATTTCTATCCTTCAGTGTAATCAGAAAAGAGCCTAAATAGCCAAAGTCATCTGAAGCAAAAAGAACAAATGTGGAGGCATCACATTATCAGACTTTAAATTATACTATTATACAAGGCAATAGTAACCAGAACAGCATGGTATTGGCACAAAAACAGAGACACAGACCAATGTAACAGAACAGAGAACCCAAATATAAGACCATCTACATACATCCAACTGATTTTTGACAAAACATACAATATAGACTGGGAAAAGAAGACTTATTCAATAAATGGTGCTGGAAGAATTGGATAGTCACATGCAAGAGAATGAAACAGGGTCCGTATCTCTCACTACTCACAAAAATTAATTCAAGATGGATAACAGACTTAAATCTATGACAGGAAACCATAAGAATTCTAGAAAAAAATGTTGGAAAAACTCTTCTAGATATCAGTGTAGACAAAGAATTTATGAAAAAGACCCCAAGGGCAATCACTGCAACAACAAAAATAAATAAATGGGACTTAATTATATTAAAAAGCTTCTGCACAGCCAAGGAAACAATCAATAGAACAAATAGGCAACCTACAGAATGGGAGAAAATATTTGCATGCTATACATCCAATAAAGAATTAATAACCAGAATCTACAAAGAACTCAAGCAAATCAGCAAGGAAAACATCAAACAACCCCATTAAAAATTGGGCAAAAGACATGAACAGAAGCTTTTCAAAAGAAGATAGACAAATAGCCAACGAACATATGAAAAAACACTCAATGTCACAAATCTTCAGGGAAATGAAAATTAAAACTACAATGCAATATCACCTTAACCCAGTTAGAATGGCTTTTATTAAAAAGTCCACACACAATAGGTGCTGGTGTGGATGCAGAGAGAAGGATAGTTTATACACTGTTGGTGGGATTGTAAATTAATAAGGCCCTATGGAAAACAGTATGGAGATTCCTCAAAGAACTAAAAGTAGACCTGTCATTCAATCTAGCAATCCCATTACTGATTATTTACTCAAAAGATAAGAAGTCATTTTATCTAGAAGACACCTGAACTCAAATGTTTACAGCAGCACAATTCACAATTGCAAAGATGTGGAATCAACCCAAGTGCCCATCAATTCATGAATGGATTAACAAAATGTGGTATATGTATAACTGTGCAATACTACTCAACCATGAAGAAGGATGAATTAAGGTCTTTTGCAACCATTTGGATAGAACTAGAGACCATTATCCTAAATGAAGTATCTAAAGAATGGATAAACAAACACCACATATAGTCACTATTAAATTGGAACTAACTGATGAGCACACATTGTGCAGAGGGAGGTAAAGCTCAGTGGAAATCAAGTGGGGCTGAGGAGAGGACAGGCGAAAACCTATCTAATGGCTACAGTGAATATTATCTGGGTGATGGACACACTTATAATCTTGACTCAAGCATAAAATAAGTCATCCATGTAACCAAAAACATTTGTACCCCCATAATATTTTGAAATAATAATTTTTAAAAAAGGATTCATTGGCTACAAAAAGGTTACTCCGAAAGTATTGTATATTAAAACAAAAAGAAAAAAAAAGTAGCAGATGTACATTGGAAGGTGTAATCAATAATAGGTCATTAAGCCCTAGGTTGTAGAGGAGCATTGGAATTGGCTTCCTCATTTCAGAAATGAAAAAATTTAAAAATAGTAATAGCCAATGATGTTAGGCAACTCTCCTCAAATGAGAACTATCCATAGTAAAATGACTTCATTGAATGTAAAAGTAGAAAAGTTATAAAGGCAGTATTTTGCAAACAGAATCACAACACACTAGTTTTATCTCTATACTGACACATCTATAATAATATTGCACAATTATATATTTGAACCCATCAAAAAAGAAATTCACTTACGAACACAACAACTACTTTTAAGTTTACTATCAAAGCAGGAACTTCATCCCCTTTTTGTTCAGCACAGTATACCCATCAGAAGCTCTGTAGGTTCTAGGAAATATTCTTGAATGAATAAATAAATAAATGCCTACTATGCATAAGAATAGACTCGGGAAAATTTGGCAGCAAATGAACATACTGTGTTTCTCCCCTAGTACGGGATACAAACATAGACAAATTTAAAAGATTGCTTTGTATGAATTCAATAAAAAAGGATCATAGGAATAAGAAGTGGGGGAAATGGTTCTTTTAGCTAATGTGATCAGGGAGGCCTTTGATATGGAAGAGGTGGGAGATGGATAGAGATTTACCTAGATATGTACTTTATATGGGCTATTTGATCCATTTCTCACTATCCTGGCAGCTATCACATCTCCAATTTATAGAGAAATGAAAGCTTAACGAGTTATGACAAATTGTTTCAAATAATTATGTATATACATATATGTACACATACATATTTTTAAAAGATCTCTATGCAAATGTTGCTGTCAATGTTTTGTTCAACTATAAACCTTTTTAGATTTCTCAATTGGCCCACACAAGGCATTTTTCATACATGTAGCTCCTCTCAAAAAACCTACACAACGTTAGTTTAAAAATTCCCAAGGGAACCTCAGCCAAGTACCAAAATATTCTTTTTTTTTTTTTTAATGTTTTGGAAAAGGCATTTAGAATATCAGACTCTTTTTCAGGTTGCCAAGATGAAAGTTGGGTATTTTCAGTTGCTAATACATGGCAGCACTTGTTTTTGATAGGGGCTGCCAACAACTTTCATCACATCTGTCAATCAAATGGTAGAAAATTAAAAAAAAATTGAAAAGATCCTACAGCATTGCAAACACTTGGTATGATAAATGATTTTAGTACTCAATCGTGGCACGGATCCTCTTATTATTTGGGTAGATAGAATCCAAGACTATTTTAGGAAAGGCACTACATTTTTTTTTCAGAATCTCAGTCATTTAATTTCTTGTAGCAAGGAAAAATAACAACCACATGTTTGAAAAGTGAAATTCTAAATTAATTTTTTCTCAGGATGCAAATAGTTCAAGTTAAAATAAGTTGTTTTTTTTTTTTTAAAGATATGGGATCTTGCTATATTGCCCAGACTATATTTGAACTCCTGGACTCAAGTGATCGATTCACTTGCCTCAGCCTGCTGAGTAGCTGGTAGTACAAGCACACACCATTGCATTCTGCAACATAAGATTTAATTTCAGATGACCAAACAGGGACTTTCACCAAAATTTACACAGGACGTATAAGTTCTAATCATAAAGTTTCCCCCCAAAATCAAATATTAAAAACAAAGTAGATCCCAAATTTCTTTTGGTCTGTTTAATTGTGTGAGTCTAATGACTCCTGTGTTTCTAGCAGCATTACTGAGTTTCCTTACAAACATTTAAGTTTGGTGCATGGCTGAGAAATAGGTACAACTGTTGACTCTGTTCCAAGTACTGGGAAGGTGGCACTCAGAGAGGGCATGGAGCTCCACACCCCCACCCCTCACCCTATCCATCTTTTCTATTTGGCTATTCCTGAGTTGTATCCTTCATAATAAACTGGTAAATATAATAAAGTGTTTCCTTGAGTTCTGTGAGTTGTTATAATACATCATTCAACCTGAAGAGGGAGGTGTGGGAACCCCCAATTTGTGCCCAAGTTGGGCAGAAATTGTGGGTAACTGGAGACATACTACTTATGATTGGCATCTGCAGTGGGGGGAAGTGTTGTGGAACTGAGTCCTTAGTCTGTGGGGTCTTCACTAACTCCAGGCCATTAACATCAGAGAATTGAGTTGAACTGTAGGACACTCAGTGTTTGCCAAGAATTGGATAATCAGCTAATGTGGAAAAAACTCTCACACATTTGCTGTCAGAAGGATTGTGTGCATGTAGAGAAACAGTAGTTTCTTTTTTCCTTTTAGTCACTTTGGTTATACAACATAGTTTCAATTCCCTCACTGTCACAATGAGTTTTTTGTTGTAGTTTTAGGTTGTTTCTGTGTTTGTTTTATTGCTTATAAACAGTAATATCTGCAAGAACATTATAAGGGGAGGAATAAGACAGGATTAAAACAATGCACCGTTTTGTATCAAACAAAAATTGATGTAGCAAAAAAAATAATAATTTCCAGAATGGAAGATGAAAAAGCCAAAGAAGGATGGTAACAATTACAAGAGTGTTATGAAAAATTAGCTTGCAATGTTGAAATTGCTAGGAATCTCTGTAAAATAGAATCAACATATTTTAAAGGGTTATTCGAGGCCAAATCTCATCACCCAAAAAGGTTATAAAATTTGCTCATGTATGTATTACTGAGTTGATACTTCCCAATGATAGAGAAAAACTGTATAGGATTACAAGCTATTAAATCAGTACTTGATACTAAAATAAGAATTAACTATTCTGACTCAAATGAGGTCCAACTACCAAGATACAGCACAATTCAAATGTTAATAGAAAAGGTACAGAAATTTGCAATACCTCATCAGGACACATGAAAACACTTATACTTTACAATTTGGTATTTTTATAAGTACTATAATGCTATGTGTCCTGTGTTAATTATAGCTTCATATAGCTGTTAGAGATTCTAGTCTCCTTTTATAGAAATCTGTAAAAACTTTTTTCTAGAAAATTATGATAGAAGACATTCTTGTCATTATACTTAATAGACTGGATAAAGTATTTAGAAATGTTTAAATTTTCAGAGATCTAAGAATTTTTTGTAGAATATTTATGATATTAAGAGTCAGATTTGTCTTCTTGGGTCAATCACTAATGAGCTGAATAAACTTGGAAAATTTAGTTAACCTCTAAAAATCCAAGTTTCTTCATTTCTAAAATAGGAATATCTCATAGATGATTAAAGAATAAAATGATATACTACTTGCAGGCAGCTTAGCACTTGTACAACACATAGCAATAGTGTTATTTCAGAAAAAAAGTGATTAAGTAATTGGAATACAATAGAAAAGAGTTACTTGTAAAAGCTTCATTTTTAAAATTATTCCTTTGTCTAGAATTGTAGTTGCTATAAAATAAAAAACACAAGTTGGAAGCAATAGTAACAGCAACAACCAAAAAAAAAGCAATGACCATGACAATGGGATACATTTCTATTTATCAGATTATTATATTTAAAATATTTTGGGGAAAAATCCTCTTGTCCCCAAATGGATTCTGTTAGTTTCTTTTGAGCCCTAGACATGTATGCAGGATATTACAGATTTGAGAATAACATTTTGTGGTATCCTAAATTTATATATTAAATACTTTTTAAAAATTTAAATGTTGGTGACACATTTCTTTCTTCACATTTCAATACGCACACAAGAAGAGCAGAGAAAGTGCTGCTTCTTTTACTAAAGGCAATGAAAGGTGAAAGCAAAGATAACCTTTCTACCAATCTAGAGGAATAAACTAGATTTACATTTGAATGGCGTGACTTGGTGACAGTTTCCTTTTGATACTCAAAGGGTGGGAGCTGACTATTCTTAACTAACCATCAGTATGATCTCCCTTTTCTGTTTAAAGAAATGAACAAAAGTCAGTGGTACTTGATTTCTAAGGGCTCATATTGGAAATAAGATCAAAATTTTCTCGTTTATGTGTAATCAGGAATTATTTTCTCATAATCTATATATATAAAATGCTTAAGGATTAGCATTTGGATTGCCACAAGTATCAAGCACCACATGAAACTGGAATAAAGCTGGAATCTCTGATCTTAAATTTGTATAATCAAATTCATAATGTTAGATCATTACATATAAAATGTCCGATTTTGAAGTGAAAGTGTAGTTTATTATATCTCAAACAGGAAGCAATACAATTAATCAAAGTATGCACCTCAACTATTGACACAGTTTTACCATCTTAATAGTAGATTGTTTATGCTAGCTGCGAAGAAGCATGGAAAGCGAGTGGTGATGACATCATGAAGCACATTTTCCAGAGCTTATTGAGAATTGAATATTTTTTCTTGCGAGAAGTGGTCCAAAGCCTGGAAGTGGTAGTCAGTTGGTGCAAGGTCTGGTGAATACTGTGGATGACAGAGAGTTTCTAAGTCCAGCCTCTGTAGCTTGAGCAGTGCTGTTTGTGCAACATGTGGTCCAGTGTTGTCCTGCAAGAGGATTGGCCTATCCCAACTGACCAATCTCAGCTGCTTAATCACAAGCATCCCCATCTTTTCATCCAACTGGTTGCAATAGACATCCATTGTAATTGATTGACCATGTTTCATGAAGCTGTAGTGGATAATATCAGTGCTGGACCACCAAACAGACACCATTAGTTTTTGAATGAATACTCGGTTTGGACTATGTTTTGGCACTTCATTTGGGCACCACTGTGCACAATGTTTGGAATTGTCAGAAAGAATCCATTTTTCGTCACATGTAACAATACAGTGTAGAAATGTTTTGCCTTTATGTGGCAATAGCAACAAAAGGCAAGCTTCGAGACGATTTCTCTGCCGATGCTCATTTAATTCATGTGGAACCCATCCGTCCGGCTTCTTTACCTTGCCTATTTGTTTCAAATGGTCCAATATTATTGGAATAGTAACATCAAACCTTGCTGCTAATTCACACATAGATTGAGACGGATTCGCTTCCAGTACAGCTTTGAGCTCATTGTTATCCACCTTGGTCTCAGGTCACTCATGTGGTCATTTTCAAGATTAAAATCACCAGAACGGAACTTCTCAAACCATCGATGTACTGTGCGTTCATTAGCCACATCTCTTCCAAACACTTTGTTGATATTTTGAGCTGTCTGAGCTGCATTCGTTCCATGATGGAATATTCTAAAATAACACAAATTTTTGACTTATCCATGGTTTCACAAAAATTGCTCTAAAAAATATGAAAGGTAATCACAAGCCAAAAAGTGTGTTGGAAAGACTGAGGATGTACCTTCACAATAAAAACAAAACAAGAAGTGTCAAAGTGAAATGTCAGCGATATCAACTGTCAAACTTAGTACTTAAGGAAATCAGACATTTATTTCATACTTAATAACCTAATGTATATCCAAAAGTATGTATTATCTATGTCTCTCCCGCTGAATTTGTCTACCACCCTTATAGTTCTGCAAGTAGCAATATTCAGTAATGAATTCTTACTTTGTACATATATTTTTTTTACCAAATTTAAGAAAAGTATGTTGTCTGAACAGTCTATAAAATAAATTAATCAGAAAAGGCCTGAGAAACTTTTGTTTCATACATTAGAAAAAACAGGACGATAATTTAACTTCAATTTTTAATGATGAAAATTTTCTACATAAATTCTTTCCTCTTTGTCTCTTGACATTAATGCTGGGAAAAATAAGTTCATTTGAGGAAAAAAGAAAGTGTTCATAATTTCTAAAAAATATCATAATTCTAAGTATATTTTAATTTAGAACCTAAATAGTTTTGATCATTTCATCTTCTGGGCTCATGAAGCTTGAGTTTTGTTTATTTGAAAATTGGTTAATCAGTTTTTCACAGAAAAAAATAATGTAAGAACAAAACTCTCAGCACACTCTACACAGATTTTTCAAAGTAAGCATCATTTAATTGAAATTGGTAAAAATAATTGTTTAAATATTTAAATATGTACTAAAACACAAGTACTAAGTATGCACTTAAGATGAATCTTTTTGAATAATACTGATTTCTAGTATATCATTATTAATATATGTAAAGAACCTAGAGCAGGGACATTTGAGTGTTCCAAATTCTAAGTATAGTAAATAGTCTACTCTTCTCTTAAGAGAGATATAGTGATAAACTGCTGGGAAATTCATCAGCATGAACATATGATTTTAATAGGAAATCCATTAAAATCTTTCAGGGATTCTCTAAAGAAAATATTTTTTTTCTCTGATGGAAAGATGAATTAGGTCAGAAATACTCCCTCTGCCCCCTTTAGGTTACACAAGAGTCTTAGCAAAATAAAATCCCTCTGAAGTACAGATAGGTTTTAGGAAATTATAACACAACTCCTTACAAACCCTTCATGGAATTTACTACTGTATAACTGATACTCGATTTTCAAATGGTAAAATGAGTTTCAAACTGCTGAAAAATTCATGAATTTGTTTCTAGATTATAAAGTGCAAAAAAATGGTGTGCAAGTGATTAATTAGTAAAGGACATTTTAATATTCTCTAATAGCAAAAGTATTAGACTGTGCTCTCGTTTATTGCACTGCATGATTTGCAGTGTGTTCTACCATAAGCTCACTTTGTATATAAAACCGAGGAATTTGTTTCAGCTGGATTTCCAATGGAAGAGAATTGAAGAAATAAGTCACAAAGGTAATGTTAATAAGGGGCAGAAATTCAAGCTCGGAAAGTACATTTTGTACCTGGATATAGCAGAGAGCTTTCCAATTAGGGCCAACAAGTACAAAGCTGATAACTCCAAGCTGAGATTTATAGGAAGAGGTCAGCAGCATGTAATGAGAATTTGGAGCACATACATCCAGTGGTAACACCTTTAGTAGAGTATATTTCCTAATGGCAAAAGCTAATGGCTCCATGACAATAATAAATAATGGAGAAAGAATATTCTAGCCTTAGGCCTCAGAAAAAGAACTCTGGTGGCATTATACAATTTTCACTAATACTAGATGAAGGAATAGTTCTAAAGTGGTAGTTTCATTCTTCTAAGTGCATCAGGTGAACTAGTACAGAATGTGGAAAGCACAATAGGCAAAGAACAATCTTTCAATTGATTTCCATCCTTTTTTCAATATAATTTACATCTAGGCATGTCCAGGAAGGAAAGACGGAGAGAGAGAGAGAGAGAGAGAGAGAGAGAGAGAGAGAGAGAGAGAGAGAGAAAGAAAGAAGGAAAAGAAAGCATTCAAATAAAATTTTTTCAATTTTCAAAGGGTCCCTGGTTGGCCAAACTTTAGTCAGGCTCCTAAACCTTCTCCTAGGCCCATCTATGCACTTCCTTGTAAAATCCAGTTTTAGCAAAGAGCTCTGCTAAGTCAATTTAGCGAGAACCCCACACCCTTGATACCTGATCAGGTTCCTCATCCTTCACCATCTCGCAGGTGATGTCTGATTTCTCTGGCCTGTCTTCAGCAAGGATCCTGTTAGGTTGGTTTGGCCAGAATCCCTCTTACTCCTGATGTTTACTCTTAGTAATTTTCCATCCACTGACCCCCACCCTGCTCCTTGGCTATAAATTTCCACTTGCCCATGCTGTTCTTGGAGTTGAGCCCAATCTCTTTCCCCCACTGCAAAACTCTATTACAATGGTTTCTAAATCTATGGCAATGGTCCTCAATAAAGTCTTCATTATCATGCTTTAATAAGGATATTGAATAATTTTTTCATTAACAAAATAAATGATGCTTAAAAGCATTGGAATTCACTTGTTACTTATTGTGAACCTATCAGTATAATCTTAGGGTGTTCATAAAGCACAAAGTGCGCATGGTGCCTACACCCGGAGGTACCTTGCACAATCTACAAGGGCATCTGCAGGCTGCCCCAAATGAATCTTTAAGAATAAGGACTCTGGAGTTGGCAGATACGGAATAAAAGTGATCCCGACCGTGTGACTGTGGGCAAGTTAATGAACCTGGCTAAGTTTAGTTTTTATGTCCATAAAATGGAGATAATGTTTTAACCACCACTAAGGGTTACTGAGCATTAAGTGGTGATAAAATACATAGCACAATGCCTGGAAGAAGTTAGTGAGCTATTAAACTGGACAATTTAATTTGTCGTTATTACCATGTGCCAACTTTTGTAGTAGGTGCCACCAAAAATGAAGCAACATGTTGGTTGACACATCAATGAATGTGAGAGACACCTGGAATTTAAGGATTAAACTCTATAGCTAAACATTGTGTAACAATCTCTCTCTCATTTATCCTGAAGACCCCATACAATATGATGTGGCTCTGTGATCTTGTACTAAGTGGCATGGTTAGTAGTCCATTAGTGTCGGATATGTCTGTGATCTTGGCAGCCACACTGCACAAACTGCAGTTTCCCAAGTGCCAATGCTTCCCGCAAAGCCCAAGAACATAGGATAGAGTGGGGTAGGGTAGAATTGACATTAGCAAATATAAATAGCACAATGAAGCATTAACCAGGAAGACTGCCTAATTCTGTAAAAAGAAAATAAAGTACAAGCATATTGCTGATTTTTTGAGCATTTTCATGAGGACCAGGAAAATGTACTTCAAAATCTTGTCATATCCATTCCAAGATGAACATCAGAATTAATATTCTTCAGCGCAGCCACGGCCTAGAAGTCAGGTATGTTACTAACAGCATAATGGATTCCTCACCTTTAGGTAACTTTCATACAAGCCCTTGTCTCTCCCTAATGCAGTAACCACCAGCCCATTGACTCACAAGGATTTCTTTCCACGGCTCTCTTCAAACCCCTCCTCCCCAAGTGTGTCTCAACTACTCATGCACCATCCAAAGTATACCTGTATTTAGTTGCTACTTTGAGTACAAAAAGGTCATACTGTTGGCTGGTGCTTTTGGCATTTTACAACTAAAAAAGAAGTACGCTGAGTTACTCCAGTTAGAACACAGTGGCTCTAAACCAGGGCGATCTTGTCCTCCCCGCAGATATTTGGCAATGTTTGGAAACATGTGGCCGCCACGACTCCCAGGGTGCTACCGGCTTCTAGTGGATAGAGGCAGTGCCAAGACTATGGTGAGGCAAGGAAGGTACCTACAGCTCAAAATGTAAGGGACGCTCATTCCCATTGTTGTGCAAGTGCAGGATTAAAATTTACGCCACCCTCAGAATGGGTGCCTCCTTGAATACTGTGTCCCTACTGCCTCCCTTGCTCAACCCTGGTCCCAGTGCTGGGTAAAAGTCAGGGATGGGACTAAACAGCCCCCCAGAAGGAAGTATCTAGTCCGAGATGTCAACAGTGCTGAAGTCGAGAAACCCAGACAGGTTTAAAGAACTAAAGAAAAGCAGGGTTGGAAACTGAATTTCTTTTCTTTTCTACCACTTGAACTTACAAATTTAAAATCACACTTTGTCAAACATGCCTAAAAGTGAAAACATATCAAATTCTAGCATTTAGGTTTAATCTTTATTCCTATTTTCTTAGTCTACAATGAAGTTAAATTCATTAGACCCTTTCCTTCCTGGCCTTTGTGTTCAGTCTCCGCCCTACAGCATGTCATTTTCTCATCCCACCTACCCTTAAGACCCAGATGCAAAGATGCTTCCCAATTGGCATCTTCCCATCAAAATATGATTTCTCCTTTCTCAGGAGAAACAAATTGTCAGATATGGTTCCCTCTCCCTCTCATGGTCCTTATAGTCTGTCTTCTATTATAATAGTTTATTTGCTTATTTAACGTTCCCCCAACCCCCAACATACAGACAAACATGCACACAAATACACACTCACTAATTTAAGATCTCTATGGGCGTGGACCAGGTTTTCTTTACATTTACTCTCCCAATCACCCCTGCAATATTTTATTGCATTATCAGGCCTTGTTGAGTCCAGTACCAATTTTCTTTTCCCAGCAGATATGTCCATCTATTTCAGGTTTGATATCCCAAAATATTTGAGGTTTTGTCTTCAGTAAATAACTGACTTGACATTTCGCTACAAATTAAAGTACAGAATGGAAACTATTTTCTTCCCAAAGGCCTATTCTAGAAGCAGATGGCCTAAAATCTTTGCCTGAGCCATGAGCTCAAATTCAGAAATAAAATAAATCCAATTACTAGTAACAGTTGGAGAAAAAGCCTTGTAGTATATGTCAAACTCTTCAGGAAACCAAACTGATGCAGCTTGAAAGCATATTTCCATCAGTCGCTACCTCACCTTGACCCTAAAACTATTCTGAAACATTTCCAATTTTGAATTTTAACCAAAAATAAGCAAAGACTACCTAAAAGGTTAATAAGTACCCATAAATATCTTCTATTGCAAAAGAATACAATACATATACAGACAGGTTTTTCAGCTGTTTGTCCTTGAAACAAAGGTTATATCTTTTATGTTTCTAAATATGTGATTTGACAAAAAACAAACTGAAGGCCTTCCCCTTACAGATACCATGAAACCACTGATTTTAATCATTTAATCTTATCAGGGAATTAGCTTAGCCTTTAATGAGCACCTGGGAAGATTAAATTCTAACTTCACAAGTTGATCATGAAATAGTTATTGTGAAAAAAAAATCTCTATTGGAAATTCAATGCATATATAGTCAATTGACATAATTATTTTCAAAACTTGACATCTCAGAGGTAGTATGATAAGTTTTCTCATAGTGCAATTTGACTCTGTGCTAAGAATCATCTTATTTAGTCCAAAGACATTAGTTGGAAGAAGGGAGCTGACTGTTTTAAGCACTCCCTGTGAGCCAAGTAATTTCTACATGTGTTTCATTCAGTACTTGTAACAACCCTGATAAAAGAGGTTTCACCATACATATTTCACTGATGAAGAAACAGCCTCAAAGAGGTTTATCAAGTTTCCAATTTTCACATCCTGGTAAATGGCCAGTGCTTCTAAAGCATGATCTTCCAACTATGTCTCACTACTACCATTTGCACAATGTTTTGGATTACATTTTAACCATCCAACTATGTCTCACTACTACCATTTGCACAATGTTTTGGATTACATTTTAACCCCTGAAAGACAAAAAATCCATTCATATTTTAAGAGTGTTCCACAAGTGAACCAATACATGCAACTTGATGGTAAGCTATAATAATGCTCAGGGTCGAAGACTGTGAACTTACCAAAGAGTAAATACACCATTCCAAGGAAAGTGACCATAACAGAGAGCCACCATTCTGATGGATTTTCAGTGGTGTATAAAGGGAAAGAAGTGAGAGTCAGGGTGTATCACAATTACCATAACACCAATCCAGTTATCAATCCTTTGTTCTTTGTTTTAACAATTGCTGATTTTGGCTTACTATGTATAAGGTACTTTAGTGACTATTACATGGGATAAAAAGATGTAAACATGCTGTCATTCTTCAAAAAGCTTACAGGCAATGCATAAAAAACATAAAAAGCAAGATAATATACAATTAGTTCCAGAGGCATTTTTCAATCAGTGAGTGCTATGAAAATTCAAAAGGGGAAATAGATTCTTCTAGCTGAAGTTATCAAGATAGGCATCATTAAAAAGGGTGGAATTTGAGTTACCCTTCAAGGACAGGCTAAATATCAATAAATATACATTGTAAAAGAAACTATACTAAATTGAGAGACCTAAACTTTAGACACAGAAAGGCATAGAGCACTTTTAGGCAATTACAATAAAATTTGAAAGACAAGGAATCCTACGTAGGCACATGCTCTTAAATGCTTTGTAATGGAAGGTTTTCATAGCAATAAATACAGTCTGCTGCTTCCATTTAAAAGTTGGCCATAAAAATAATTTATTTTCATACATTTTATTACTTATGAGTAGATAATATAATATGTATATTGGCTATAATATATTTAAACAAATATGAGAAGTGGCTCTAAACCAGGGCGATCTTGTCCTCCCCGCAGATATTTGGCAATGTTTGGAAACATGTGGCCGCCACGACT
>NW_012153285.1:1160480-1168024 GCF_000956105.1 Propithecus coquereli | reverse complement strand
AATTTATTTTCATACATTTTATTACTTATGAGTAGATAATATAATATGTATATTGGCTATAATATATTTAAACAAATATGAGAAGAGGATATCATTTTAATCATCAGGCATATAGCTTCTGGATAGAAAATTTGATTGTAATTATTTTAGAAAACACTGATTACTGGATTCTCCAAGCACTGTTCTACCATTGTATATGGCAAAAATGGAGACACATAGATACAGTTAGATGAAAAATGTTATGGTCTAAATGTTTATGTCCCCCCAAAATTGGTATGTTGAAGCTCTAACCCCCCAATGTGATGGTGCTAGGAGGTGGGACCTTTGGGAGGTGATTAGGTTTAGATGAGGAGGTAATAGTGAGGTCTTCACTATAGGAGAAGGTTTTAAGGGCATTTCAGACATAAAGAGCAGAGTATTCAAAAGCATAATTCTTGATGGGGACTAGCATATAAAGGCCCTGAATTATTGAATGCATGATCAGAGATAGCAGGAATTGAGATTGAAAATGTATTATAAAAGGAAAGCTAAAGATTACAACAGCAAATGAGGATAAATATAGGTTTATAAATATAAGAGGGATATGATTAGATTTGTTTTTTTAGTAAAAGTACTTTGAGGACAATGCAGAGAGCTAAAAAAAAAAAAAAAAGAGAAGAGAGGAGCTACGGAATAGGTCAGGTATAAGATACTAAAGATCTCGACTAAAATAGTGGCAACAACAATGGAAAAAAGATATTGGATTCAAGGATGCCTCCAGACTCTTAAGAGCTTAGATGTGATGGTAAGAAATCTCAAGAATGACCTATGAAGGAGACAAAAGAGGAAGATTATCAAATGTACATTTAAAAAAATGGGAACTGAGCAGAAATGATGGATTTATCCAGAGAAACTTCTCATGTTTAGTCGGACTTTCAAGCTTTGTGGACAAAAACATACCATTATTTAAAGGTAAAAAATCTTTCCTCAGGAAGCTAAAGTTTCTCTCTAGCAAAATTAATGACAAATATAAGACACGAAAAGATAAATAAATAAAAATCAAAAGACAGGTAGATACACACAAATATATATATAGATAATTGCATCATAACACAGTTAACATAAGAAATGGATATGTGCTTTAAACAGCACAAGAAATCTAAATAGTGGTCTATCAAACTTTGTGTGCTTTGAAAGAATTCATTTAAATTTTTCTAATTAACTGCAAAAGAAATTAATGGATTTTTTTTCCATCGTTGAGGTTGTGACATAATGCCACAGGAAATTATTTCTGGTCTAATTCACCAATTGTGGGAAAACTCTCTTGGGTTCTGGGTCAATGTATGAAGCATAGCACAGTGTAAGCAATATGAGCCCTACGGGGAACTGCAAGATTGGCTTCATTTCTAATGAGGGAAAAGTTTTATTTACAAGACAACTCAGCTGTGAAACTGAAGTAATAACATGAATTAATTTAAACACTCTGCATTTAAAGGTCGAGTACTTTTAACAACTTCTCTCTCTGTTCTTGAGAGTAGGAAAAAAATTATATCAAATAATATTTACAAATATGTATAAATATTGTAGGAACAAAGTCTCGTGTTGGTACATGTTAAACTCCCACATGCTATACATTCCGATAAAAAGTTTAAATCTGTTTTACTCAGTGGCAAAGGGATTCAAACTGTCCTGGTCACAATCTACATTCCTCTTCTTTTTACCAGATTTGCCTTCCCTTTTGTGTCGTCTTACACAAGTTGCCATCAGCTGCGAGCCTGACAGTCCAGAGGCAAAACAGTCAAAGGAAAAGTGAGCAGAAATCTGTATCTTAGAGTTACTCTGAATTCAGGTGTGTACTCTCATACAATGATAGTCGTATATTCATTTCTGTGTCAGAACGGTGGCTGTCGAATGTGGGAGGAATCTCAGGCTCAGATTCAGGACTCCTGTGTTTGCATCTGGCTCTACTTTATATTTGTTATGTGATTGTGAGTGAGTCACTTACAGTCCCTGAGCCTCAGTTGCAATCATCTGTAAAACAGAGAGAATTATAGCATTGGTCCACCTCACTGGATTAATGAAATGAACCAACGAAAGTACTGTGTTCATTGTAAAACACCGTACAGATGAAAAGCATTATTAGTTTTATTCATTCATTTTTAAGTCAGAGAGTCTGGAAATAACCTAGAATACAACTGGACATACTCATTTGTGGGAAATTAAACTGAGTCCACGCCTTCCTTTTTAAGTCATATGTTCTTCCCTTTAAAAAACAAAAATAAACAGAAAAACCTCAGGCACTTGAAACCAGAAAACATTATTTCTTGAAATGTTTAACATTTTCTTAGAATTATTTAGGCAAAAAAAAAGATCATTTTCTATAAAATGCTCATGATTTTAGTTTTATAACCTATAATTGTACCTACCAATATATTCTTCTTTTATCTTCTTTTTGCTCTGAAGCATAATAATACAGTGTTTCATAGACAATGAATCAGCAATAAATTAGCAATGACTTAGCAATAAATATAGGATAAACTGAAATAGGAAAAATTTCACATATGAAATGTTACACATAGTATAACTCAGGCAATGTAATTTTTTGGAAAAACAATCTTCTTTAGGTAACAATTCTATCACTTAAATGTATTTTTACATAAATGACATTACATAATAAATTTTTTCCCCAACATGACAAGTTGTTTTGTTTTTATTTCACCAGTCCACATCAGGTATATTTGCCATTGCCTCCCTTTCCTTCAATTTGCTTCTCAATAATGCTGGAGGCACACACTTATGTAGATATGCTTGTACCACTGTACCATATGATCATAACCCCAGGCTACAGCTAAGTAGATTAGTGAAGGGGGAAAATAACCAATATTTATTGAGTAGCTACTACATCCAAGTCACTACTTTTACTTTTACCTTTTCACATATAGTGAGTAACTCATTTATTCCTTACTACAACTATGAGGTAGGTACTATTATCATCACCCCTATTTACAGATCAAGAAACTGAGTCACATAATCATTAAGAAAGTTTCCCAAAATTACAAAGCTAGCAACATTTGGAGCTCAAGATTCAAAACCAGCTAGTCTGGTTACACAGTCTTTAGCTCTAACCATTATAGTATACACTGTTCTTAAATAGTATACCTTACTACCATTTGTAAGTGAGGCTGAGTCAGTTTTATTTTCTATCCCAAGGATTTGAAGTAATACACGGAGAGACCGAGTCAGCTGGACTGTGTTGGGCACTAGAAGCGTGAGGTCATTTAGCATTGTAGCAGAATGGGAAATTGTTAGGCCATGAAGGAAATCTGCCCTACATTACCAATCTTGTAAGATCCCATAAAATCAGGCATCAAGAAATTCCTCTGTATTTCCAATTACTGAGTTTATTATTTGAGTTAATTTGTGCAAGTCTCTGTCCTTTGTAATACGAAAATCCCTAAAAAGCAACTAAAAACTGTACAAAAAAATAGAAATATCCAGAGAATAAAACTAACTGAAAGGGGAAATCAGATGGTTAAGAGGAATACTTTATCCAGGTTTCCCCCTGAGACATATGATGAACTGGGAGGACTTGGCCTTGGGGTTTTACAGCACAAAGAGTGAGTGCATGCAACAGGTCACAAAGCCCCAGGCTAGCCAGAGATGGGAAGTCTAAAGGGTGATATGCCCTCCTGCACAAAACTGTATCGGCATTGTACCAGAAATATGTTTGCCGTAGAGCACACATATACATACACACACACACACACACACACACACACACACACACACACAGCACGGGCAACTGCAAGGAAACCAGTCTGCCTCTAAATTTGGTGCTGGTGGAGGGGAGCACAAAATACCATCTGAGGATTCATGACCAACAGTCATCCCTCACGTGGCTTTGCAACCCAATTTCATAGTATCAAGGTGATTCAAAACATCTACAATTTTACAATGTTGGCAGATGCTCCAGGCCCTGGCAGAGGGAAATGCAAACTCTCTCTAGGAATCCAGCGTAACCCAAGCTTCAAACAATTCCCACATGATAAAGATCGAAGTAATGCTTATTTATAAAGCATTATAAAGCAAGAACCAGGAGAAACTACAGATAGCAGGATCAAGTTCATAAAGACGTTAGGTAGCAAAATTATCCAACAAAAAATATAAACTAGAGATCATGAAGAATTGTATGAGAACTAAATATTAAAAAACCCTTTTGCTCATATGTAACTTATTATTAAAACCAAATGATAAGCCGGCACGGTGGAACATGCCTGTAATCCCAGAACTTTGGGAGGCCAAGGCAGGAAGATTGCTTGAGGCTATGAGTTTGAGATGAGCCTGGGCAACAAATCGAGACCCTGTCTCTACAAAAAATAAAAATTAGCCAGGCATGGTGGTGTGCACCTATAGTCCTAGCTACTTGGGAGACTGAGGCTGGAAGATCACTTGAACCCAGGAGTTCAAGGCTGCAATGAGCTAATGATAGAGCCACTGCACTCCAGCCTGTACAACAAAATAAGATCCTATCTCAAAATATTAAAAAAAGAAGGAAAGAAAGAAAGAAAGAAAATGAATGATAAATACATAATTGACAATGGTGATTGTCTCCGAGAAAAGGGGAGATATGAGTAGCAAAGAATGAGACTAGGAAGATGCATGTAGCTAAATTTAGATTTTTGTTAATGTTCTCATTCTTTTTCTTTTTTTGAGAAAAAACTAGGACCTATAGGCACCACCATGCCCAGCTAATATTTTTATGTTTTGTAGACATCAGGGTCTCGCTATGTTGCCCAGGCTGATCTCGAATTCCTGGCCTCACGTGATCCGACCTTGGCCTTCCAAGGTGCTGGGATTATAGGCACAAGCGACTCTGCCTGGCCTAAAGTACTAATATTTGAATTAGTTGGTAGGTTCTTTGATTTTTATTACATTAAAAATTAATTTGAAAAGCTATGAATGATGAGAGCACTTCACAATCTAAAGATTATGATTAGTCTTTAATCAAGTTCTGAATACTTGAAAGACAAAAACCCAAAATAAATGAATAAATAAATAAGTAAATAAATAAATTTAAATTGCTTACTATAATTCACCACTTTAATGGAAAACAGGAAAATTCATAAAATCTTCTCAAAATCCCACCAATCTAAAAACAGAAAATTCCTTAATCTGATGAATGAAATCTATAATAAAACACAAAAGCCAAAAAAATAAATAAAAACTATAGCATCATACTTAATGTTATGCCTTTAAGAGATCAAAAAAACTATATAACATTTTATTGAAAGTCGTAGGCAAATAGTAAGGCAAGAAACAGAAATTTAGTGTAAGAGGTTAGATACAAAATTCTCTTTATGCATAGATTACAGGTAACTATCAGTATAGGATGTAAAATCTTCAAATAAAATACTAGAATTAGTCTGGTAAGTTTAATAAATAAAATATAATCATACAAGAAAAAATTACATTTATCCAGAAAATATACATGTAATTTTTAAAAGGTAACATATATATCTCAATATATAGTTCTTCCTTAAAAATATAATAAAATATATCAAATTCTTTATAGATAAAACAATTTTTAAAAACAGAAGACATAAAAGAAGGTCATGCTTATGAATTGAAACTTTCAATATCATAAAAATACCAATTATCTCTGAATTCCAAATTGATGTATTGATTTAAATGTGGTGAAAAATCTCCTCATTATGATTACTATTTTCTAGTTGAAAACCTGAGTCTAAAATTTATACAAAAGTTCAAATGGCCAAGAATGGCAAAGTCATTTCTAAAGCAGAACACAGGTAGGGGTGAAAGGCCTGTGCACTACTAAATATGAAGGCTTATTATAAAGCTGTGATGATTACGACTGTGAAAGGTGCTAGTGCCAAGATAGATGAATTCACCAAGGAATAGAATGCAAAGCCCAGAAATACACACACACACACACACACACACACACACACACACACATACACACACAGCACACACAGAGATAAAATAATCATTAAGGAAAGCTGTTGCTCTAGGCCAACTGGTCATCCACATGGGAAAATATGACACTAGACTTTCCCCTCCACCATGCAAAAAAAAAAAACAATGAACACCAGATGGATCTCCACAAGTGACAAAGCAAAGCTGTAGCTGAGTTACCCAATGCAATAGTCAGTAGCTACATAAGACAACTTAATTAAAATTAAATTTAAAAATTCAGATGAGGTATGGTGGTTCACACCTGCAATCCTAGCACTTTGGGAGGACAAGTTGTGAGCATTACTTGAAGTCAGGAGTTTGAGGCTAGCCTAAGCAAGAACAAGACTTCATCTCTACAAAAAACAGAAAAAATTAGCCACTCGTAGTAGTGCACGCCTGTAGTCCCAGCTACTCGGGAGGCTAAGACAGGAGGATCTCCTGAACCCAGAAGTTTGAGTTTGCAGTGAGCTATAATGATGCCACTGCATTCTAGCCAGGGTGACAGAGGTAGAAACTGTCTCAAAGAAAAAAAAAAAAAAAAGAAAGAAAGAAAAAGAAAATTCAGCTACTCAGTCACACTATCCGTATCTCCATTGCTCAATAACCACATGTAGCTAGTGGTGATTGTATTGGACAGTGTCAGATATAAAATATTTCCATCAGTGCAGAAAAATCTATTGGACAGTGCTGAGAGACATTTAGGATAGTATCTTTATGACCTTGGGGATGGAAAAAATGTACTCAACAAGAAACAACAATCTAAACCAAAAAATAATGAAAATAACTGAAAAATTCAGATATTAAAATTCAGAACCATTTATGAAAAAATACTATGCAAAAATGAAAAAGAAAGCCTAAATCTGAAAGAAGGTGTTTGCAATATGTATCTGTAGAATATGCAGGATATATAAAGAACACATATAAAACAATAAGAAGATAAACTCACACAGAAAAATGACAAAAGATTCATCAGGTACTTCATTCTCTTCGAAGACAGAAAAAGATAATTATAGTCTGACATATTTTATCATAGGACTAAAACATTTGATGAAGTTCTATGTTCTATTTCAAATCATCAAGAGTAAGGTGTGGTGGGGAGAGGGGAACAACAAAGTATTTTTTCAGCCTGGAAGAAAGATTATAGTGGTTTACACTGTAACCCAGCAACATATAAGCAGGTTGATAATAATGTTTGAACATGTAATTAAATCGATACTTCTAATGGTAGCTTACCCTTCATTAAAAGATAGTTTTCTAGTTCACTTAACAATTTATCTTTACTTTATTTTGAGCACACGGCAGAATACTTGGGAGGCACACAGTACATTATACCACATTTCACACTGCGTATAAAATTTGATGGTGACTAAGGCATTAATTTTATATTTACTTCAATCAGAAGGATCAGAAAGCACAAACGTGTGTTATTGGAGGGTGGGATGGAAAAAGAGCTATATATGTGTTTATAGAGCTATAAACACATAAGAAATACTGTAACTAGGCCGGGTGCAGTGGCTCACGCCTGTAATCCTAGCACTCTGTGAGGGTGAGGCGGGCAGATTGTTTGAGCTCAGGAGTTCGAAACCAGC
>NW_012153285.1:1153595-1159540 GCF_000956105.1 Propithecus coquereli | reverse complement strand
TTGTAAAACACCTAAAAACATGTCTCATGTTTAGGATTTTGAAAATAAAGTACAAATTTATTAATAGATACTCTTTAGGTATGTGCAGGGCTTTATGGATAAGATTTTCAGGATTCTAGTTTGTCTATAAAGGCAAAGGTCTTCCTTCAAGGCAATGTTTCCTAAACGGTGTTCCATAAAATTCCAATGTCATGAAATTCTCCACAAAAATGGCATGTATAATCAAATAAGCTGGAAAAACTCTGAACTTAGACATTGCCTGAATATAGACAGTAGATTGGAGCCTCGTTCTTATCCAAGATCAAGTATCATTTTTATGAGTGTATTAATAATGATGGATGAGAAGGGTGCATATATTTAACACGAAGAAATCATTTTGCCTTTATATATCTGTGCATGCGCATTAATTTAGTTGAGATAGTCACATGACTAAAGACTTACAGAATAGAGCAACAATATAGTCATATTAAATTTTTTTATTCTCCATTTTATGGAGAATTGGGCTTAACAATGATATTTAAAAAGAGAAGTAATTTTGTTCTTATACCACAATATTAACTCAAAATATTATTCATTGGAAAAATCTAGATTAACTATTTAATTAAGTTAGCCAGCCATCTACCCAAAGAATGCATTTATGCCACAATATATAACAATTAAAACCTATAAAATCTCATTCATCTTAAGTAAATTCTCAGGGAGAATATGATTTTTAACTGGGTAATGATGCTAGAAAATACGCTATTAGGTGCAATAGCAGAAACGA
The DNA here is from genome assembly GCF_000956105.1 of Propithecus coquereli. Classification (NCBI taxonomy): domain Eukaryota; kingdom Metazoa; phylum Chordata; class Mammalia; order Primates; family Indriidae; genus Propithecus; species Propithecus coquereli. Next base: position 1,158,774 of record NW_012153285.1, on the reverse strand, counting down.
GTTCTAGTTACCTTTTAAATAATGAATGTTGGGGAAGCTGTGAAAATAAATAACATGTATCCCAGTCTCCTCATATAATGTGCTTACTCTGGAAATGTTGAAATTCCTTTAATTTTCATGCACTATATTTTTCTCAAGAATAGAAGTGACCCAGTTCACTTTCCTCATCCTACTGAATATTTGTTATTTTTATCCTAATAAACACTTGACTTGAGATCACTGAAATTAAGGAATAGAGTCAAGCAGACTCCTAAAAAGATGATAAACCTATTTTTGTACAACTAAAGGCAAACAAGATAACTGAAAAATTCACTCATTCTGAAGTGACAGGACCTGCTAAAAAAAGAATAAATTCAATGTATTTCTTTTTTGTATTTGTGAAACATATCTAACTCATTTTTTTCATGAAAAAAGCTAATATATCCATCAAATTTTAAAATAAATTCAGGAAAAATTAAGAACTTACTTAAAGAGAACAAATGCAAATTTAGGCACTTTTAATAGTCTACCAGAATATCTGAATTGTATAACAAATAATTTTTGTCGTTGTTGTAATCTAATTTTGTTTACTTTTGCTCAAAGTAAATGATGAAATGTTTTGGTCAGAAGCAAAAGAAAGAATTCCCACAAAATGATGTTATTTACATATTGTCAGGGTGCTTCCCACCTTCAATAAATACTTTTAAAAATACCTCCAATTGTTCTGTTATATGCTGTACAATGAAATTCCTACTCTATGTATTTATTCCTAAAGGTTACAGGCCCAGGGTGCTAAAGCAAAACCCAGTTATTTCAGGCATCATGCTGTACTTTGTCCTTTATGTTTTTCTTTGTCAGTCTGGCTTGTGGGAGCTATTAGGTTCCCGTGACTATTATTTGTAGTTTCTCCTTCCAGGGAATCTGAAGGGCATTAGAGGGAACAGTCACCAGGTCTTGGCCACACAGTCACCAGGTCTTGGCCAGAGTTAGTGCCAAAATCCAACAGAATCAAGTCATGGAATAGGAACCAGGCCAGGGTACAAGATGAGGCATCAAGCAGGTTGCAACAGACTCTCTTTTGGATTCTCCGGCACTTTGGAGTTCTCAGGGATAAATCTGCAATGCTTATGAGCAAGGTGAAATTCAGAAAACACCACCAGCTACATGACAATAAGCCTCTTTATGTTGATTAGGACACTGCTTCAGCCACAGGCCAGGGGCAGATTTCTGGGGCAGTGGTAACAGTATCCATGATACTTCAAGAACATGAATAGTTTCCAAAGAGAAGAATGCCTGGTTATCTTGCTGGTATTATTATTGGCAAGATTGTGTGACTATACAGTGTGTTAGTTTCACAGAGGCAGCAAACTTCGTGTCTGAATGTTTGCCAGTCCTGACACACACCCCTCTCCACACACCTCTTTTCAATCCTATCAGGAAACTCCTCTTATGTGAGATTGTAAAGAAACAAAAGGTAAAAGTCAATGTCAAATGAAGAAAGAGAAATTTTTACTAGTGATCACTGCCATATTTGAAACAAAATTACACTGAAAATTGGAAAATTATGTGTTGTGTGATTTTATGTTTAGATTTCTAGGAATTTAAGAGACTTCCCAGGAATATGGAAAAGGAAATGGCTGTTGTTATAGCTCTTTTGTGCTGCTATTAAAAAGGAAATACCACAGAGTGGGTAATTTATAAAGGACAGAAATTTATTTCCCACAGTTCTGGAGACTGGGAAGTTAAAGGTAAGACACAGGCAGGTTCAGTATCTGGGGAGGGGCCCTGTCTCTCTTCCCAAGATGGTGCTTTCTTGCTGCATCATCCAGAGAGGCCAATGCGCTGTCCTCACACTGCAGAAGGCAGAGGTGCAAGAGGATGGAACACTGCATGGAGCCTCTTTTATAAGGGACACAGTCCCATTCAAGAGGCAGGAGTCCTCATGACCTAATCACTTCTTATAGGCCCCATCTTATAATATTATCACATTGGACATTAAGTTTCAACATATGAATTTTGAAGAAGACACATTAAACCCATAGCAGCTGTATAAGCAAAGAATATATGATTTTTCAAAGTAAAGTTTGATTCTATAATGAAATAAAGAATCATGGCACTGTAACCATTTTATAGTAATTATTCTGATGCCTTTAATAACATAAAGAACACATGGGAATTATTTCCTTTGTATTCATTAATGATTTAATTACAACAGATGGTCCTTTTCAGGAGCCAAAATAGTCCATGTAAAAATGTTTCTCACCCCAATAGACTATCTGGGAACATACGCTGGACCCCCTCTTTGTATAACATATTTGTTTAATTCAGTGAGGGTCTTAACAGTACTACTGGTCATAATCCTAGCATGTTTTCAACTTGAATCTTAATTCCACTTTTATGGAAGAATACCTATACATAAAGGAATACTTGATTTACATAACTTCTCTTCACTTAAATTGTTGGTCTTAGACTCTTGGCTTTGGTAAATTATAGCTTAAATATTATAGATTGTTTAAAAAGTAGATGGTCTGTTTTTGATCAGTCCATAAAAGTATTCAATTAATAATGAGGCATTTCCTGTTTTCCCCATCAACTGTCTCCTATAAAAGCTATTCAGTGGGTACTATGTATCTTTTACCTGATAATTTTCCCACACTTCCTTCATTAGATATCTTTTTGGAGTCAAGAAAAGGATATTTTAATTGCAATGCATGAATCAGATTCTCTTATCAACTATAAAGTCCCACTCACTCTGTAATAGTATTATTTAACAGATGTTATAAAACGTTGCTGTAGAGTGAATGTTTATGTCCCCCCAAAATTCATATGTTGAAAACCAATTCCAAAATGTAATGATATTTGGAGGTAGGGCCTTTGGGAGGTAATTGGGTCATAAGGGGAAAGCCCTCATGAATAGGATTAGTGCCCTTATGAGACCCCAGAGAGCTGCCTCACCACTCCTGCTATGTTTTGACACAGCAAGAAGACTGCTACCTATGAACCCGGAAATAGGCCTTCACCAGACACTGAATTTGTCTGCACCTTGATCTCGGACTTCTCAACCTCCAGAAATGTGAGAAATAAATTCCTGTTGTTTATAAGCCACTGAGTCTATGATATTTTGTTATGACAGCTTGAGCTAAGAGAAAACTTAGTCGATTCAACTGTCTCACATTTAGAAACATGTAGCATCTCAATTATGTATTTTAGAATGATGTATTACTATGAAAGAAACACATTTTTAAACATGTATGCTGAAATATCATTATAGCACTATCTTCAAGGTTACTATCATAAGAGCAAAATTGCTTATAATGAGGGACTTCCTAAGTCTTGAAATGGATTTAAGGTGAACTCTTACAGTGAATTTCAAATCATAAAAAAGTTCTGGTATTGTAATTAACCAATTATTACTAAGAATTTTTTAGATATGAATAGTCTTTCTTATTAAGGTATAATTGGAGCTGAAGGCACCTGTTTAATAAAGCATAATCAAGTATTTGAAAAAAGTAAAAGAAAATTCAAACCCCAATTATTTAAACACAGCCCTAATTCAATAGTGTTACCTGTGTCTGCCTGATTTCTTGGTACTATTTAATAGCATCAGTCCCAACATGCAGTTCATAGATTAACATTTTTTAAAGAAGAATTATGTATGTGGAAGAGTGGCAAAATAAAGTACTGCCAACATGTTACTTGTCCTTTTTATTTTGTCTTTTATTCCTTGAGGAAGACTTTTAGGTGTAATTTTGACATTTAAAAATATGTCAAACATTTAAAAATAAGTTGCACATTTTAAAAGGAGGGAATCCTAAGAATTTCTCATATACTGTCCCCATAATTTCCCTCTTCTACAAATTGTATGTGCAAAGAGGGAGGATTCAACTCTACCTGGGAAGACAACATGGAATACACAGGAAAGTGTGGATTTTGGTAATAGAACATTGTTACCTAACCCACCTGAGCCATACTAAATTGGTGATAGCGATGCCAATTACAGGGATGTTGAGGTTATCAGAAGATGACTTTTAGGATTGCGTGAGGTGAGACACATAAAAGCCCCTGTGACTGACCATATTTTTGACACACACCTAGCAATAAGTTTGTTAACTGCCTTCTCTTTTCCGTTTCCCAATTCCAAAAATTTGAGTGCATAGACTCTTTTGAAAATCAAGATACCAAGAAAGTACAAAAAATTATATATTTAAATTCAGAATTTTCTTTTTTTTTTTTTAATTTTTTTATTTCATGAAATTATGGGATACAAACATTTTGGTTACATGTTATGACTTTGCCACATCCCAACCATAAATTTTTTTGTTTTTCTTCTTGTTTTTTTATTTTTTTTATTTCAGCATATTACGGGGGTAAAATGTTTAGGTTACATACATTGCCTTTGCCCCACCTGAGTCAGAGCTTCAAGCATATCCATCCCCCAGACAGTGCACACCACATCCATTAGGTGGGTATATACCCATCCCCTCCTCCCCACTCCCATCTGCCCGACACCCGATGAATGTTATTACTATATGTGCACTTAAGTGTTGATCAGTTAATACCAATTTGATGGTGAGTACATGTGGTGCTTGTTTTTACATTCTTGGGATACTTCACTTAGCAGAATGTGCTCTAACTCTATCCAGGATAACACAAGAGGTTGTTTTTTTCGTTTGTTTTGTTTTTGTTTTTGTTTTTTAAGAGTCAATGTTTTGCTTTGTTGCCCACGCTGGAGTGCAGTGGCATGTTCATGGATCACTGTGACCACACCTGCACTCAAGCTATGCTCCCTCCTCAACCTCCCAAGTGGATGGGACTACAGGCAAGCACCACCACACTAGTTATTGTTTTGTTTTGTTTTAATTTTTTGTAGAGACAGGGTCTCACCATGCTGCCCAGGCTCATCTTGAACTTTTGGGCACAAGAGATCCTCCCACCTTGGCCTCGCGAAGCACTGGGATTACAGATGTGAGCCACCACACACAGCCCTAAATTTAGTTTTTATAGACCCCAAGTCATTATCTGAAAGTATAGCTGAGTGGGCATTAAGTATTATTGGTTCAAAACAAGAGCCAATAAAATAAGAAGCCTAATAAAATGTGAAATAATTTAAAATAGCTTGTAGATTTAAAGAGTTGAATGGAATATTCACTCTTAAATGAAAATTATAGACTAGATATGCATAATAATTTTGATCATAAAT
>NW_012153285.1:1133082-1151293 GCF_000956105.1 Propithecus coquereli | reverse complement strand
ACAAATATATGTTATTAACAAAAAATAAAAAATAAAAATTCATGTTTCCTCATTGAAATATTTTTTTCTTAAATTAGCAGCACGTATACCTTAGAAAATTAATAATAATAAAAAAAGTAATAATTGTTATACGGGCTTTAGATCTGATGTCTGTAAATCCTTCTGTACCAGATCATTATTGTGTGTAATTAATGTCCCGTCCCCTCCCCTCCCATGGCACAAGAGGCCAGGTTACTCTCCACAGAGATGCTAATATGGCCCACCAGGGACAACAGACACACATTTTCTTATATTCCCTGTGGCTTCTTCTCTATTATTTAGCTTTTCCCATCTAATTATTATTTTGTTATGTCCATTAGTGATATGCAAATAGTTCTGCAGTATCTGCCCCTTTTTAAGTTCAGATAAAGAAGCTGGTCGGTTGCTACTTTAGAAAAATGCATTCAAGCACTTTACAGCTACATCAAAGACATTATGCAACAGGAAACGGGCCTATAAAATATAAGGATGACATTAGAGGAAAAGGAAGAAAAAAAGAGGAAATTACAAATATCTGAACATTACACTTGAAACTTGGACTTGGGGTGAGGGGGCAAGGGCAACATACATAACCTAAACATCTGTATCCCCATAATATGCTGAAATTAAAAAAAAAAGAAATGATATGAAAAGGGAAGATATTAAGAAAGACGAAAAATTTAAAAAAAAAGAGAGACAAGGTAAAGATAAAAATAGTTGTGGGCAAAAAGTGACAGAGACAGAAAGGAAACAGAGAAGAGGATACAAAAAGGTCTGCTTCCATAAAAGTCAGTATTCTCAATAAAAATTTGCGGAAGCATTTACAGTGAAAGCTGACTCAACTTTTTTAAAAAACAGCACAATGCTTTGAATGGAAAAGAATTAAGTCACATGATGAAGCAAACTGGCATATTCATTTTTTTTAAATTTCTGAAAGTACATTCCTATCTGTGTTATAACTCCAAAATTTCTTGTTTCGAAAGTGTCAATTTCTTGGTCATATTGAACAAAGAGAATCTACTTACTTGTTTTGTAGTCTTATGCCAATTATTCGATCTGTCCGTCTGTTGCTTAGTGCTTTCTTCTGTAAAATGGGAATAATAGCATCTACCTCATTGGGCTACTATAAGTTTTTAATGCAATAAAGTAGGAAAAACTCTTGGCCCAGTGCTAGCACTAAGTTGTATGCTAAATATCTAGTATTCATTTTATTACAACTAGTGATTAGAAAAAATTATTAGTGTTATGTCCAGCATTTCTGCACTTTATGAAAGTAGAGACAACATGGGAGGAAAAAAGTCTCTCCCCTCAACAAAAAATAATCAGTTTTATCAAATAAATAAATATCCTAGATCTCTGATTTTCCACATGGATTAAACTTTAGCATCATAGTTTACTGAGTAAAATAAAACTTTTATTTTAAATAGTTCATCAGTTGATTCAAATGTCTTCTCAAGTTTAAGAATCAGTGTTCTAGATGAACTTTTACAAAAAAGTGCACTCATAGACAAATGGTTGTAGCATTATATAAATTACATACAGCAATACGATCCTTATTCTTCAGCAGACTTTTGTATTTATGCATGTGTATACTTTCAATTTTGAGTTTGTTGTACTTACAATGACTATCTCCTCTCTTCACTTAACCAAAGACTATCCATCTCTCAGCTCCAGAACAAATTTCACTTCTTTCATTAAAGCCTTTGATTCCTCCATCACAGAGTAAGTCTCCCTGTTCTGAAATCCTAGAGTAGGGCTCAACAAATATTTTTCTCTAAAGTACCAGAGAGTAAATATTTTAGGCTTTGCAGGCTAAGTCACAACTACTCAACTTTGCCCTGCAGCAGGGAAGCAGCCACAGAACAAACATAGGGAAATAATGAGATGTGGCTGTATTCAAATATTAATAAAATTTTACTATGAATGCGATGTGCACCATCTGGGGGATGGACACACTTGAAGCTCTGACTGGGGGGCACAAGGGCAATGTAACCTAAACATTTGTACCCCCATAATATGCAGAAATAAAAAAATAAAATTAAATTTAAAAAAATTTTTACTTATAAGAATAGCAGGCTAGATTTGGCCAAGGACTATACTTGGTCAACCTCTGTCCCAGCCGATCCTGTTCTCTATCATTTATTTTGACACTTAATCCTACTCTGGGTTGTACCTTTAGTTAGTGAATATACACATACACAGACACATACACACACACACACACAAACACACGTGCACACACACACAATGTCTGAAATTATAGTCTCCTTGGTGGGGGGGGTCAGTAAAGATGTCTTATACATATTTTTCCAGGTATTTTTGCAAAGTATTTCATATAGCAATGCTTAATTATTTACTGATTTTAATTGATTTGTGATATGGAAGCAAGATTTAGAGCCATTAGCATCTTACCTGCATTGAAACATCTGCTGAGGTATTGACTCTTGGGGTACTCTAATGGGCAGCTTCATCTTGCTGGGTCTTTATTCTTCCTATTTACAAATGAATATAATCTATCTCACATGGTAATAATGAGGATAAGAGATACTATAAATAAAAGAGAAAATACCAGGAGGCACTTAAATAGTATCAATAATTATGTTGGCATATGTTTTCTGTCTTAATATGAACAAACATCTCTAAGTCATGGTAACAGAATGATTAGTCTTTCTCATTGTAGTAGCTTTTCAATGTGCTTACGTACACTATTATATCTAAATGAAAACTAAGGAATTCCTATCTTAAAATTCCCTTAGGATGTATTCCCAATTGATATTATTAACTTTGTACCTAGGTGAAACATTCAGCAGCACTTAAATATTTTTGCATCATCAGTATCAGTACTTGAGTTTTCTCTTATAGGTGCCAGAAACTAGAATTTTCTATATATTGAAAAGATAAATTATTATTAATTCAATGAGTTGTTTTCTGAACTTCTGATTTGGCTCATGCAATATGATAACTCATAAATACTTGTGTACAGATGGAATTCCTAAGGAATAAAGAAGTTCTGCCTCAAAACATGCCAAAAATATAGGTAGGGACAAAAATGAAATGATTGTGATTACCATTTATTGGTTACCTATATTATTTATTTACCCTCCAACAACCCATGAAATAAGTGTTACTGTTTTCCGTATGAGGAAAATGGGGTTCTGAAAGTTTACATATCTTGATTTTGCTCAAACAGCTTAGAAGTAGCTAATCAAAATTTCATTGACATTTATTTGCCTATCTTCAAAGTCTCCGATCCAACATGTGACATTGAGATGGTGAAAAAAGAGGAAGAGAGAAAAGAGAGAACTACAGAATGAGAAAGACTACAGAGAGAAGATGACAATAGAGGTCTACAAAAAGTTGTCTCAATGACATAAATTGCTTAAGCTTGCCTTGAGGTTATGTTTAGTTGTATAAGTTAAGACTAACAGGGACTTACATATTATATTCACAACCATCTCTCTAACATCTAAAACAGTTTCTAGAACACAATAGGTGAATAAATAGTTGCTTAAGGATTGCATTCTATGGCTTGAAATATGTTAGAGGTTTTATTCAAAATCCCACTTTATTGTAGATTTGACATATACATATCCATTTGAATTCTCCAGATGCTACTCTGTTCATATCCAGACTGGCACACACAGCCCAGGGCTTCCATAGAGTCCTGCTACTTCCCACACCTTCCACCCCCACCAACTCGCAATCTGAGCTAAAGGGATGACGTCCTGAACTTATTGTTCCTTCTGTCCTTACTGATTCTTCAGCCTCCCTGAGCTTATAAGCAGTCATTATTTTCTCCAAGCTTTCTAGATTGGTTCCATGTACTTCCTTTAAAGGAAGCCTTCCTAAGGAAGGCTCATCATTCCTGCTGACTCTTTGTTTTAACAAACCAAAATCCATTAAACTTGCTAGTCTTATTTTTAAACTTCCTTCCCCTAGAATGCCTTAAAATTCACTATAGCACTGAGTATTTGAAAATACTAATATTGAAAGGGTATATTGTGGTTAATAGATTAAAATTCAGACCTTTCCATTGATGAGATGTGTAACATTGGGCAAGATTGTTCACCTTTGTGCTCTAATCTACTCATCTGTAAAATGAAGGTAATAAACAATGCTTTCTCATAGGTTTTGAGGATTAAATTAGGTTAAAGCATGTACGGTATTAAATTGATGCCTGGCATATAGAAGTGTTCAATAAGGGTAAGCTATTTTTACTTAAAGTTTACCTCTGTAACTTTATTTAATAGCCACTTCTTCGGTCCCATGTCTCTAAAGTCATTTGTTATACACACATACACTCATGGCATGTTTGTTTTACCACTTATGGCATTAATCTACAGAGGAGAATAATTTTACTGAGTGGCTAATTTCTAATTGTAATCAAAACTTAAGTGAGCTTTCCTTCTATCCTCCAGTGGCTTATCCATTTATTTTTTCATTACACTGAGGGCACAGAGAGAAAATGTTCAGCCCTGAGATAACAGGGAGGTTCTCCCAGAGGTAGATCCTTATATACACCTTGATTTCCCGCTCTCTAACTTCACCTGAACAGATGATATTGGTGGCCAGTTGTATCATGAACAGAAGTTGAAATATTTACATTCATAACCACTATCATCCTTGAAGTATTCTGCATTTTTATGGACTTGCCTAAACTTGAATGACTCCAAAATACAGTAGTCCTAAAAAAGCACTTAACCAGGTCATATAAAGAACAGATGGAAAAACTGAATATGTCAAATTGGTAAAGAAAACATAAAACATGCAAGCTGTCACCATATATGTGTAGTCTGTCATTCAACTGGGAAAGGGACTTATTTCATGTGACCCCAGAAAGCCAAATAAAGACTCTAGGTAGAAGCAAAAGAAATTTAGTCACAACTGGAATTGCCTTTAAAAGAACAGCCTGCCTCAGTGTGTATACTTAAAATAAACAATAGATGGTGGTTTAATGAAGATGCTGAAGACAACAGAAACAATACATAAAACTGGAAACAGATATCCTTCAAGTTCTTTGCAACTCTTTAATGTACCAAAGTTTCAAAGGAGACATAAATATGGATACATTATTATTCCTGGCATCCAGAAATTTATAGCATATTGAGAAACTGAAGACTTATACAAAGGCAATTATAATAAAATGTTTTACTATCTACCTGGCAATAGCGTGTATGTGTGTGTGTGTGTGTGTGTGTGTGTGTGTGTGTGTGTGTATAATGTTTAACACAAATAAGACATATTATAAATGCAACATAACTAAAATTTTAGAAAACTGTTTCGACCTATCCAGAGGCTTCTGAGGAAAATTTGAATGTGGTGTTTAAACTCAGCTTTGAAGGTGAGGTTAAAGATAGAAATGGAAACAGTAGAAAGTCAAAGCATTCTAAGATGAAGTTGGAGCATTCCAAGATAAAAGAACAGCATGACCAAAGATACAGTTTGTTCATCCTCATTCAAGAAATAGAATGAGGAAGAACAAGGTACAGGGAACAGCTCTATTTGACTTCAGTATGACGGCAGTGGGAAAGGAGTCCGGAAAAGCTGTTTAGAATTACGTCATGTAGAGACTGAAGTGTCAGTCGTTGGACCTAGGTAATGACAGTCACCAAACTGTTGTTTACATGTAGGTAAAGGAGGGTGTTTCAGTGACAGTATCTGATGGCATGTACAGAATTAACTGGAAGCATGAGACAGCAGAGGTGGGAAGACTCAATAAGAGACTATGACATGACTGTAGGTAGTATGTCAAAAGCAACCGAAATCTGTGGCAACATCAGAAAAGAGAACTGGTTAAACAAAAAGTATTTCAGGTATATGTAAGGCCAGAGAGAGGGGGATTTTAAGAGTGTCTAGACTAGAATGCTGTTGATATCAGTAAAAGAAATGGGGGAGGGGCAATAAAAAGGAAGAAAGTTCAGAGTATTGGAGGTGTCAGCATTACAGTAAAAAGAAGCTACCCCACAGACATATGGAAGTGTCTAGAAATGCCTACAACTTGAGGGAAGTCAGGGCTGCAGGCAATGGCCTGGGAGTTATTTCTACTCAGGTGAAATGGAGGTGAAGAGCACATGAGTTTTGCCAATCAGCAGCATATAAACAAAAGAAAAACTCAAAACAGAAGTTGAATAGCACAAATTTTAATAATTAGGAGGTGGAAAGGAGAGCTAGAAAAGAGGTGCAAATGAGCAGTAGAGAAGAGAGAACAAAGAGCACAAGGAAGCCAAAAGAGGAGTTCAAGAAGCATCGGGCACCAGCATTGCCAGAGGTTGCTGATGGTTTAAAGCAAATGAAGATTTGGAGCCTAGGAAGTCAATGATAACCTGGTTATTAAAGTTAATATTTACCAATAAAGAACTCATTCTTTCAAATCTGGATATTTTCATACAAGATTTTTCTTTTAATCCTTTAACAGAAAACAAATGATTTTTACTATATTTTAAGATACTCTGATCTCAAGCATAATTTCCTTAAACATTCTCAATTTGATCCTATTGGCCAATAGTTTTCAACCATATCAAATACATCCCACTAAGAGGTATATTAAAACATAGAGGGGCTTTTTTCATTGTTACAATGACTGAAGAAAAGCCACTGGCATACAGAAAACAGAGGTCATGTTATGGACTGAATGTGTCCCCCGAAAATTCATATGTTGAAATCCTAACCCCCAAGGTAATGGTATTAAGAGGTCAGGCCTTAGAAAGTAAGTAAGCCATGAGGATGGAACCCTCATGAATGAAATTGATTGATGCCCTATAAAAGGGAGCCCAGAGAGCTCTCTCACCCTTTTACCATCGTGTGAATAATACAAGAAGTCAGCAGTCTGTAACCCAGAAGAGGACCCTCATCAAAATCCAACCATGCCAACACTGAGATTTCAGATTTCTAGCCTCCAGAACTGTGAGAAATAAATTTATTTTGTTTATAAGCTATCTAGTCTACAATAATTTGTTATAGCAGCCTTAACTGACTAAGACAGGTCATAGACACTAAATGATGTCCTGCAATGAAAGAGGCATTCCTATACAATGAAGTGTTCCACCCAAAATGCCAATAATCCCACCTGTTGAAAAACAATGTCACCTAACACTATTTATCACTAAAGTCACCTTTTGCATATTTGAGAATAATTGATAGAACTTCGGATTCTGGAATTTTTGAAAATCAATTTTAAAATAAGGTAAATATTATTAACATAGTTCATTCCTTAGAAACTTGTCAAGTGCATGCTTTTGCCTTTTGTTGTTTATTCATATCTAATCTAGTTCCAAAAGAAATAAATCTTCAATAAGTACTTAGTAGGGCAGCTTCTTTTTATAAAGTACCATTCCCCCACATATTAGCTTTAATAATAATCTGTTAGTGGTAAAAACTAATTAATAATGATACATATCATTGTGTTATTAGATGGGGAATAGCAAATATTTGAAATAAAATACTTTCTGTAAAATACCAACATTTTATACAGATCTTTATCTAAAATATTTCATTTGTGTTCATCACTTATACAAAATATTTTCAGCTGAAAGTTGCTATTTTAATGCCAATTATTACTAAAAATTAATTATGGGTTTCTATAATTGAACCACATAGATATTTTGTGGAACTCTCCTAACTGCACAAAACCTTTAGCAAAAATACCTTTAGGCCAGCATCTTGTAGCTGTCATTCAATTGTCCTGTAGGATTTTCATGAACTCCTTTGAGATTTCAATGAATATTGATGAAAACATTTGCAAGAGTTTTGCTATTAGGTCAAGAAAATTATTTCCAGAAATATTTGCATCATTATCAAAACTGATATTTCAGAATATGTTGAAAATGTCTCTGGTGCACCCAAGTACCAATAAGTTCAACTCTAGCTGGACTAGTTTTATGATAGTCAAATTCAGTTTGTTTAACTTGTGGTTAATGTTTCCCTTATTCTTGATTATTACAGCTGATATATGAAGGCACATACCCCCCACTTACTCAAAAATAGCCAGTCTATATTCTAGATGTTTTCCATACACTTTATTCCTCACAATAGTACTTCACAGTGAGTACAACCAATCTCATTTTATGGAAGAGAAAAAAAATGAAGCACAGATTATTAAATAATTTATCAGCCTTACAAAAGTGCAAGCTTGAAGTCTAGGTCTGACTGATTCTAAAGTTAATTCCCTTTTTCCACGTGAATGCCTCAAGAAATGTTTGGTGGGCCGGCGCAGTGGCTCACGCCTGTAATCCTAGCTCTCTGGTAGGCCGAGGCGGGCGGATTGTTTGAGCTCAGGAGTTCGAAACCAGGCTGAGCAAGAGCGAGACCCCGTCTCTACTAAAATTAGAAAGAAATTAATTGGACAACTAAAAATATATAGAAAAAATTACCCGGGCATGGTGGCGCGTGCCTGTGGTCCCAGCTACTCGGGAGGCTGAGGCAGGAGGATCGCTTGAGCCCAGGAGTTTGAGGTTGCTGTGAGTTAGGCTGACGCCACAGCACTCTAGCCCAGGCAACAGAGTGAGACTCTGTCTCAAAAAAAAAAGAAAAAAAAAAAAGAAATGTTTGGTGAATGAATACAGAATTAAAAGCAAATTCTGGATATGCCCTTTTATTTCATATCCATGACTCTGGACAGGGAGATTTCTTTAGGTCACTTTGCTATCCTTCCCTTTTGGCTCAAGGCCAAAAATCTAAGCCAGATATTATTAAAAAGCAAATGCATGTCTAGAAATAATCTGAGCATTTATAGAAGGATGCTCTAATTTGAACACTGGGAAATGGTTGCTAAACTTTCAGATCACTTACCATTATTAAAACACTCTTTGGGGGAAAAAGTAGTATATAGTAAACTGTTGATGCGAATATTTGCAAAAAAGTAGTTTCTGACTTTTTGAGTTGTTACACAATACACTGAATTGCTTATGATTATAATGTTTGCCTTCCACTAAGATCCTTCAGTTGCCCCCTCACCTAGATTGCTTTAAATGTAACATGTTTAGAAGCAGAAAGTGGAGCAAGGATTGCTTCACTAGGGCTAAATATGAGTCATCCTGTTCAACCCTCATCTGCCCTCTGCAGACCCCACTCAACTGATTTTTCAGCCACACTTCCCCAAAGGCACACTTAATACTTATGGTTCCAATGACAGCATATTCAAGCTAATGACCTGTTAAAAGTTTGTAACTGTCTGAGTTCTGACTGGGTTTAGCCATGAAGCATGTGGTGCCACAACAGGGGATCTAGTGCCCACGATTTACTCTTGCCCAGTCTTTTTCATTTCACCTCCCCATTGTCCGCTATTTTATTCCTCTGCTGCGTCTCCCTTTGGACCCCAGAAGACAGGAGCACATAAAATATTGCCTCTAGCCAGCCCTCACTCAACCCATCCCAGTCCTAATTACTTCTCCAGTAAAGGAAGTCAAACAAACACTTGTAGAGAAACCGGTCCTCGTTTCCTCTCCTGTGGGGTGTGTGTATGTTTAATTTTAATTTCCCTGGAGTTCGAACCACAGATTTCCCTCCACAGCCCTACCAGGAAAGTGGCCTTGAGCACGATCGCCCTTGTCAAGGCAGTCTGCAATCCCTTTCACGAAAGCAGAGGAGAAAAGGGGGTGGAGAGGCCAACTGCGGAACATCCGCTGAGAAATGAGGCTCACGTGAGCGAGCAGCAGCCTCCAGCGCTACCTGGCCCGGCCTGGCGCCCCCAGCGTGGCGCAGCAGCCCAGGAAGCACAACGTGAGGCGGGTGGCGCAGGCCCTCCTCAGCCCCCGCCAAGTCGGCGCACTTCGCTGCCCGGGCGCAGGCCTGGCCCGCGTGTACCTTTCCATCCTCCTCCACCCGCGTCATCCTTCCTAGATACAGAAAAAGAAGGAAGACGACCCTCCTCGGTATTTCGTCCCCTCCTCCAAGCCTCTCCGAGCCCGGGTCATCTGCTAAGGGAAAACGTTCCTTTCGCACACTCTCACCACCCTCGTTGCCGCCTTTGCGGCAATGACGCGACGCCACCCCAGGGGGCCCAGGGAGGGATGCTGGTGAGGCGCGCACTAGAGACGCCAGGGGGGAATCGGCCCCGGACCCCGGTAGGCCAGGGAGAGTGGGGAGCACCGCACCAAGCTGAGTCTCGGTGCAAAAACCGAGAGCGTGAGCACCTCGTGGACGAAAGTATGAGGGGCGCTCCCCGCCCGGGACCCCGCGGGACCCCGCAACGCCTGCGCCGCTGTCCGCGCGCTCAGCTGACGCGAGCTCTACTTCGGTGGCAGCTTCGGGTATTTTTGTCTATATAAGGGCTCGCTGGCAAACTGCGTTGGCGCGTTTGTCAGCTCGGGTCGCAGACGCGCGCTCGCCTTCCTCTCCGCCGGCGCCTCCTCCTCCTCCTCCTCCTCCTCCTCCCTTCCTCGCGGGGTGTACTTACTTTATCTGGTCTCTGGCACTGGATGAGCGCTGCAGCTCTCCGTTCCTCCCGAGCTGCAGCCGGTTCGTCTCGCTGTCACCGGGTGAATGGAATTATTTATTTATTTATGTCCCCTGACGTGTCCTCGCCAGCCGCAGCCGGAGGAGGAGGAGGCGGCGGCGGAGGGAGGCGCGGCTGCTGAACGCCCTTGTGGGTGCCCAGGAGCGAACGCCGGGGGTGGAGGGTGGGCGCCGGGGAGGTTGTGGTGGAGGACGGCCCGGGGGTACTTGGTGGGGGAGCGGGGAGGAGAAGCTGTCTCCCAGTGACTGGAGGGACTGAGCATGCTCCGAGCGGCTGTAAACGCTATAGACACTATGGCTCGGGGGACTCCACTTCGGATTTTAGTTTTGGCCAAGAGAGAAAGCCAAAAGACAGGTAGATCTGTCCTTCCAATTGGTCGTGGCAAGTTTGATGGAAAGTACTTTGAAGCCTAACCTAGGAGCCTGGTGTGGGGTAGTTCTGTTTAGATACCACAGGGAGTTGTGCAACCTGCAGGAGAGGAAAGCATGCAAAAAGAGAAAAGCCTGGCAGGGTGCCGAGAGACTAGAAGGTCCTCATTGAGAGCTCGGAGGGAAAGTGCTGAGCCATTTTTCAGTTGAGGCCTTTTGGTGGGGAAGGGGACAGGGCAGTGTTGGAGATTAGGCTCACCACCAACCTGATCACTACAAGGGAAAAATAAAATTTACACCAGGGGAGGAGGAGTATAGAAAACAGCGCCAGAAGACATTGAAAATGGAAAAGAACTTAAAAAAAAATCATTTGTAAATAATTCCTTTCATTTCATTCTTAGTTTCCCAGATTATTTAATTCTTCAAAACAGGATTTGCTTATTTGACAATGAATAGTGCTAGGAATAATGATAATTCTACAGTCATTGGTTTGGTTTCTTCCACTGTCTTAAATATGTTTCTTGGGGAAGTTGGAAAGAAGAAGGGCTGGAAGTGAACATTTAAGCAACTCCAAAGATTGGATTTCTTTAATGTCTTAAAGTTGCCATTAGAAAAAGAAACTGTCCAGAAGAGTAAGTGTAGGTTTGTATTTAAGAACTCATTTTTCTGCCAGTTTAACTGGCTTTTCCCCCCTTGATTTCGCAATAATCCTATTAGATGTGTTCTATCACTAGTCACATTTTACAAATTTGGAAACAGATATAGAGAGATTAAATCACTTTAAATATCCACTTATTTCTGCCATAGCTAGTCTGTAGTCATGGACAAAATTTGAATTTAACTTTCTGCAGCTACAAGATAGAAATAATATCAGCTTTTTATTGTTGTCACAAGATTTAAATGAGATAATATATGTTAAGTGGCTCATAGATAATAAGAATGAATAAATGGTGCCTATTGATAACTTCAAAATATTTGGAAGACAATTTTACAGAAAGAGGATTAGTTTGAAAACTAAAAAATGGCAGGAAAATTCTAGAAAGGATTTTATATTTGTAAAGCTAAAAATGCATAAATAGACATTTGTGTAAGATATAATAGGCATTTGATAATGATGCAATGTCTAGGAGTGACTATGATCACTCCATTTCCATGACAAAAAAGAATGTTAAACTTGGGGGGGAAAACAACATAAAGGCATGTCTCAAGGTCATGTTCTTGAGTGTTTGCTGTTGACATTTTTCCTGCTCATTCATCACTTTTATTTTTTTTCAAAGAGAAAGAAGAAAGACCACGTATTCTTGATTTTTGACCCTATTCTCCCTTTTTCTTGTCTTTGATTTTTCTTTTTTGTCCTGTTCTTTGATCTGTCCCACACTCTTGACCTATTTGACCCACTGCCAAATGCCCAAACATCACTACTCATAGCATTATATCATAACCTCAGCAGGTTTTCTTTTTAAGTTTTGTTTGTCCAACAATTAAAACTCTGAATCCAATTTACCTACTGCTACAGAGTTAGTATTTGGAAACTCATTTCTAAATTAACTTGTTGCAGTAGCTAGGCATGCTATATAAATACTTGATTGGATTAGAAAGGAGCCTGAAAGACAATTAGGTAGGAATAAATCCAGTCAATTTATCCTATGACTTATAGTTTAATATTTTTCAGAAATTGAGGGAAAAAAACAATATAGGGAAAAATTAAGCCATATGATCAGAGCTTGGAATGCTCTAATAAAAAGTTTGCCTTGATTTCTAGTCATAAGGTGAAATAGTAATGGGAGAAACAAAGAACAGCAATATGTTTAATATTCTAGCAATTCATGTTCCACAAATAAGCAAACTGCAAATATATACATAGCATATAAACTAATAAAACCCAAATGTGCACTATATACCCACATCCTCGTATTACAGGTTCTTTGTCCTTTCTTCATTCCTCAGTCATGCTATGTCTCCTCACATTTTTTTGTCTTTTTTCATTTCCTGCCCTTTTTTTCATAACAAGCTTATCTAAACCTTTTTTTCCTTTAATGCTCAGAAAATATGTCATCACCTCTATAGTATTTCATGGATTCCTTATTAATGAAGAAGGATTAATTCCATCTTCCTCTGTGCTCTTTCCCATAAAACATGTTTTATGTCTCTATTTGGGATATTTTCTTTCTGCTTCCCAGTATTACTGTATTATAATATGTTTTTATCTATCTCAAATCTGTTAGGATGTCTGAAGGTAGAGATGACATTTTCTTCATCTCTGGAATCATCTAATTTGCATATAGAAAGCTAATCATTAATGTTTGCCAAGTCTGGGAAAGAGATAACAGTGTGACTTTAAGCAACAGAGAAATGGCAGAGGCTGTTGTTCACAATATCCATCATCCACATGACTCCACATTTTCTGGCTTCCCTTACAGTTACATTGGGGCCATGAAACTATGTAGTTCTAACTAATAGAATATGAGTGGAAGTGACATGTGTAAAGCGTGATAAAGAGAGTTAAGACCCACTGTGCCTCCTTCATCCCTCACTTTCCCTGCCAGAGGGCCATGTTTCTGGTGGAAGAGCTACAAAATGGAGTCACTAAATGACCAAGGACTGCTTGACTTGCACTGGACTTTGTATAAGCAAGGAACCATGTGCTAAGCCTCTGAATTTCAGGCTGTATTTGTCCTGAGAACATAGCCTATTCTGACCAATATAAAATGTTAATAAGATTATAAGTCATAATAGCATAAAACCAAATGAAACATTGAACTTACAGCAATGTTCCAATGTGTTCTTAAGTCAAGGCTGAAAGTATATTCTCATGACCCTAAAATTCATATAGCAGCCTTTTCATAGCAAGAGACTCTGTGAAACCAGAATAGGGATGTGTGTGTGTAAACTGCACACAATAGATTGGTTTTAACTAAGGACAAAAGACCAAATGTCCCAATGTTCCCCTCACCTAAGTGAAAACAAATGTGCACCTGGCATCCAGTGGCAACATACTATGACTGAGATTGTAACTGGCTAGAAGCTGTGAAAATGATTGCTGTGACCTGGTTTCATAGATATATAAAGTATGAAAGACATCTCTCTACTGCTTCTAGATTTATGTTTTGAGTACATCTATGTAGGCTACTTTGGAAATGTCTCCTATGGAAACCTCTCATAGAATTTTGGGGAAATTAAAATCTAGTCCAATTTTACAAAGCATCAAGAAGGGGAATCCATTGTGTTGGACGTTGCT
Organism: Propithecus coquereli; assembly: GCF_000956105.1. Classification (NCBI taxonomy): domain Eukaryota; kingdom Metazoa; phylum Chordata; class Mammalia; order Primates; family Indriidae; genus Propithecus; species Propithecus coquereli. The sequence continues at coordinate 1,137,216 of NW_012153285.1, read as the reverse complement.
GTGCAGTATGCCTTTCCATAACTGTACAATAGCACAGAAGGATCTTCTGTCAAAAAAAAAAAAAAGACTTTGTGGGCTTCAAAAATCTTTCAGTCAATTATGCATTAAAATGCTTGTCTGTATGGGTATTTTCTAATTTTACATTTTATTAATTATTATGCATAAGCTAACCTTAAAAGATTCTTAGTGTTTTATAGATACTTCTAGTGTCTTATAGATACTTTCATCTGAATTTTCTGATTATTCTGAATAAGACTAGAAACTTGGACTAAAAGTTCTCATCAGAGATTGTAAAGTTTTCAGACAGTGATTTTGTAAACAGTGGCTTTTTATTTAACACTTAATGAATTTTATTACATGAATTTATGATAGCTGAATGTGTTACCATGGAAGCTAGGCTTTAATGCTTTTTCCTGTACATTTGGTCTTGGATGGGCCCCTTAACCTCTCTGACTCATAGGTCTTTACTTTGATACCTTTATAATTAGCTTCACTTTCTGAAATTCTATAATTCTTATAAGCACTTCAAGGGTACCAAGATCCAAAGAATTGATGCATAATCTTAACCAATGAAGAAATATTTATGTAGACTTCTATTAAACTAAAAATAAATATTTACTTCTCATATTTCAGAGAGTAATGTTAATCAAGATACCTTATAAAATGTGACCACATATTTACCTGCTTAATTTGTAATACTTGCATTACTTGCCATGTTCCTGGAATGTCCTTGAAGGGTTAGACATTGTTTGCATTAACATAATACCTCGTAGGTCACAAGAGAGTCTGATGCAAAATACACTTAACTGGATGTACACTTCTCAGTAAGGGGGGTTTTCAATGTCTATCAGTTTGTTTCTTTGCTTAAAGTTAAGGCCACCTTGACATTCTGTTTTCCATTTAGAAACTGTTTTTCTACTTTCCCTCTGCCAGGAATTTTTGTGCCATTTTGCTATACAGGCATACCTCAGAGATATTTCGAGTTAAGTTCCAAATTACTGGAATAAAATGAATATTGCAATAAAGTGAGTCACATGAATTTTTTGGTTTCCCAGTGCATATAAAAGTTATGTTTACACTATACTGTAGTCTGTTAAGTGTGCAATAGCATTATGTCTAAAAAAGCAATGTACATACCTTAACTAAAAATACTGTATCGCTAAAAAAAATGCTAATGATCATTGGAGCCTTCAATGAGTCATGATCTTTTTGCTGGTGTAGGGTCTTGCCTTGATGTTGACACTGCTTACTGAACAGGGTGGTGGCTGCTGAAGCCTGGAGTGGTTGTGGCAATTTCTTAAAATAAGACAACAATAAAGATTGCCACATCAATTGACAATTCCTTCCAAGAAAGATTTCTCTGTAGCACATGATGTTGTTTGATAGCATTTTACTCACAGTAGAACTTCTTTCAAAATTGAAGTTTATTCTTTCAGACCCTACTACTGCCTTATCAACTGAGTTTATATAATATTCTAAATCCTTTGCTATCCTTTCAATAGTGTTCACAGTATCTTTACCAGGAGTAGATCCATCTTGAGAAACCACTGTCTTTGCTCATCCATTAGAGATAATTCCTCATCCATTCAAGTTTTGTACTGAGATTGCAGCAATTCAGTCACATCTTCAGGCTCCACTTCTAATTCTAGTTCTCTGTTTCCACCACATCTGCAGTAACTTCTTCCACTGAAGACTTGAACCCCTTAAAGTCATTCATGAGGGTTGGAATCAACTTTGTCCAAATTCCTGTTAATGTTTCTATTTTGGCCTCCTCCCATGAATCACAGATATTTTTAATGGCATCTAAACAATGCTGAATCCTTTTAGTTTACTTCGCCCAGATCCATCAAAGGAACCACTGTCTATGGCAGCTACAGTCTTATGAAATATTTCTTAAATGATAAGACTTGAAAGTTGAAACGACTCCTTGATCCATGGGCTACAGAATGGTTGTTGTGTTAGCTGGCATAAAACAACATTAAGGTCCTTACGCACCTCCATTAGAGCTCTTGGGTAACCAGTTGCATTGTCAGTAAGCAGCATTATTTTTAAAGAAATCTTTTGTTTTCCCCTGAGTAATACATCTTAACAGTGGGCTTAAAATAGTCAATGACCCATGCTGTAAACAGATGTGCTGTCATCCAGGCTTTGTTGTTCCATTTATTAAGCACAGGCAGAGTAGATTTAGCATAATTACTAAGGGCCCTAGGATTTTCCAAATGGCAAATGATCACTGGCTTCAAGTTGAAGTCATCAGTTTCATTAGCCCCTAACCAGAGAGTCAACCTGTCGTTTGAAGCTTTAAAGCCAGGTATTGACTTCTCCTCTCTAGCTATGAAAGTTCTAAATGGCATCTTCTTCCAATAGAAGACTTGTTTTGTCTACATTGAAAATCTGTCGTTTAGTGTAGCCACCTTCATCAATGATCTTAGCTAGATCTTCTAGATAACTTGCTTCAGCTTCTCCATCAGCACTTGCTGCTTCACCTTGCATTTTCATGTTATGGAGAAGGCTTCTTTCCTTAAACTTCGTGAACCAACCTTTGCTAGCTTTGAACTTTTCTTCTGCAGCTTCCTTAGATCTCTCAGCCATCACAGAATTCAAAAGAGCTAGGGCCTTGCTCTGAATTAGGCTCCCTTCCCCTTCCCTATCCGCAAAAAAAAAAGAAGAAGAAGAATTAGGCTTTGGCTTTAGGAATGTTGTGGCTGGTTTGAACTTCTATCCAGATCACTAAAACTTTCTCTGTATCAATAATAAGGCTGATTCACTTTCTTATCATATGTTCCCTGGAATAGCACTTTTAATTTCCTTCTAGAACTTTTCCTTTTCATTAACAACTTGGCTTACTGTTTGCACGAGAGGCCTAACTTTCAGCCTGTCTTGGCTTTCAACTTGCCTTCCTCACTAAGCTTAATTATATCTAGCTTTTGATTTAACATGAGAGACATGCAAATCTTCCTTTCACTTGAACACGTAGAGGCCGTTATGGGATTATTAATTGGCCCAATTTCAATGCCGTTGGATCTCAGGGAATAGGGAGGCCCAAGGAGAGGGAGTGAGATGGGGGAACAGCCTATTAGTGGACCAGTGAGAACACACATAATATTTATCCATGGCCATTTTATATGGCCATGATTCTTGGCAATCCCAAACAATTACAATAGTAACATCAAAGATCACTAATCACAGATAATCATAAAGAATATATAATAATAATGAAAAAGTTTGAAATATTGAGAAACTTAACAAAATGTGACACAGACATGCAGTGAGCACATGCTGTTGGGAAAATGGCACCCGTAGACTTCCTTATCTTGTGGTTGCCACAAGCCTTCAATTTGTAAAAAACATAATTATTTGTGAAGCTCAATAAAAAGGTATATCTGTATAATATAAATTAATGTCTTAATGTTAGTTTATTTTTCTAGGAGTTTAATGATTGTGACCTTGAATTATCACTTGTCATAATTTTTTTCTAAGAAATACTCTGCATGAGATCTGTTACATCACACGTGATATATGTTTCAGGTCCATTTGTTTGTGTCTCTGCTCTTTAGCCCAGTGATTTGAGCTGAATCCTGGTAATATATGTGGTCACTTGAGTTATATTAATTTTTTTCTTGGTCTACCAGAACTTCATTTGTAAATGCAGGTCCAGAGTCATGTAATCCAATGATGGTTTTGGAATATCTATCTTCATTGAATTTCATTCATTCATGTGACATATTTTTAAACAACCTTATATTCCAGGAACTGTGATAAACTTTTTAGATGTAAGTAATGATTCCCTCAAGCAGACTATATACCATTTCTTTAACTTTCATACTGATTATGATGTCAATGCTATGATAGTACTCATCAAATGATTATGTTTACATATACATACACATCCAGAGCATGAACACTGGGGCATTGGGTTTCCTAAGTGATATTCTTTATAAGTTTTTTCAGTTTAAACTGAAAGAGACAATACTAGTTATTGCATTGAAAGGTTATTCAGAGACAGAAACATGTTTCACAAGGATGTGTGGAGTTCTTGCCAAATGGCCTTTATGAAGAAGAATGAGCTTTGTTCACAATATCAAAGATTCAAACACAAATTGTGGATTTTTTGGCAAAATATACCATCTTTAT
>NW_012153285.1:1124695-1131732 GCF_000956105.1 Propithecus coquereli | reverse complement strand
ACTGGGAAGATTGGAACACAGGAACACAGCCCCTAAAGTCATGTAGGGGATTCTTCAGTCACATGTCTGGTACCTGGACAGGAATGACTCAAAGGTAAGACTCACTTGGGTCTCCTGTTTGGAGCACTTAAACATGGCTTGTGCACATAACTTGGGATTTTTATAGAAAGGTGTCTGTGTTCCAAAAGGCAGCACACTGCAAGCTAGCCTTCCAAGAACCGGGTAGAAGTTGACCTACACTCAGAAGTTACTTCATGTCTCTTCCACTGCCTTCTACTGATTACAAGGGAATCATAAGACAGTATTAGTTTTCTATTGCTGCTATAACAAGTTATCAGAAATTAAGTGGCTTATCATAACACAAATTTATGAACTCGCTTTTCTGTATGTCAGAATTATGAATGAGTTTGGCTGATTCCTTTGCTCTGGGCCTCACAATCTGGGAGAAAATCCACTTCCAAGCTCTTTCAGGTTGCTGGCAAAATTCAGGTGCTTGCAGTTGTAGGACTGAGGTCCCCGTTTCCTTGGTAGCTATCAGCTGGGACTCTCTCAGTTCCTTAAGGCCACCATATTGCCCCTCCATCTTCAAAAAGCAGTAGAGCCTGGAGTCTTCTCATGCTTTGAATCTCTGTAACTTCTCCTTCAACTGCATCTCTTCTTCTGCTATAATGGAATATGATAGACTGTGTGGCTTAAACAACAAACATTTATTTCTCACAGTTCTGGAGGCTAGAGGTCCAAGATCAGGGTGCCATCGTGGTCAAGTTCTTTGTTGAGAGCCCTCTTCTTGGTTTACAGATGGCCATCTTGCTGTGTCCTCTCATGGCAGGGAGAGAGCTTGCTAGCTCTCTCTTTTCCTCTTATAATGGCACTAATCTCATCATGAGAACTCCACCCTCGTGACCTCATCTAAGCCTAATTACCTTCCAAAGGCCCCATCTCCATATACCATCACATTGTAAGTTAGGTTTTCAGTATATGAATTTTAAGACACAAACGTGCAGTTGGTAGCAACTGGACAGTGGAGAAATTCCCATATTGGACCTTTGGTCTTTGAGGTAAAAGATATTACAGTAAGGAGGCCAAGTGGAAGCCTCTGAAACTTACTGATCCCCTCCAGCCAATGTAATAAATCAAAAATAATATCATATAGTAGGAAGGAGGGGGAAAGCTAAGGAGATTAGTGCCCCCTTAAAGGCCTAAAGGAGGCAATGATGGCAGTCCCATGATGTTTTATTTTAATTCACTGAACAGGTTTTTACTGAAAATGAATAATTTCTGAAAAATGATTGTAAATTACCACAAGATCAACCAAGTAGTAGCCCAATTGCTCCTGCCATTTCAGAAATGGTATCTTAATAGAGCAGACTAATACAGCTACAAGTTTGTAGCATAGAATCATTGATTGAGTGAACAAATTATTTTCTATTTCAATCAGAAAGGAAAATGAGAATCAGTTTGAATTCACATTAAATGGAAAAAAATATGCATTTAGAGTTTTGCCCCAGAGCTTTGCTAACTCTCCTGCCCTTTTGCAAGATATAGTATAAAGAAATTTGATCATCTAGACATTTCACAGAGCATCATACTGATTCATTGCATTGATAACATTATATTTATCAGACTGATTGAGAAAGAGGTGGCTAACACAATGGAGCTCTTGATAAGATACATCATTTCAGCGGGTGGGAGATGAACTTAGTGGACTTTAGGAACTTTCCACTTCTGTAAAATTTTTAGCAATTCAATGGTTCAGGGTGTGCCAGGATATCTCCTCCAAATTAAAGATAAATTATTACACTTTGCACCTCCTGCCATGAAAAAGGAAGCATATCATCTGTTTACCACTTTGATTTTGGAGGTAGCACATTTCGCACCTGCAAATACTGCTCTGGATCACATGCCAAGGCATGTGAAAAACTGCCATCGTTGGGTGGTACCCGGAGGAAGAAAGGTACTGGTAGTGCAAGCAGCTTTGTTTGTTGAGAAACACAATCCAACAGTCTCTGTTGTGTTGGTGCTATCAGTGGTAATAAAAATATATATATTATGAGGGGCTTATGGCAATCCCCAGTGAGAGAATCGCATTGAAGCTTCTTGGGCTTCAAGACCATACCATCTGCAACATGTTACAGTATTTTATAGCTCTTGAAAAACTACCAACTGCTGAGCCCTGGAAATGAAAGAATTCCTGATCATGGGACATCGAGTGGCCATGCACGTGGAATTGCCAGTTATCAGCTTGATCCTGTCAACTTCCCCCAGTTATAAGGTCAGGCAGACCCAGGAACAATCACCTATAAAATGGCAATGTTGTTTCTGAGATCCAGCGTGAGCAGCACCAGAGGGTGCAAGCAAGTTACATGACCACTGAGCTCAGCCTCCTGTCCCTCAACTGCTGCACCACCACTCTGCCCTTAGCGCACACATACAGCTGTATGAAGGAGCCATCTGAAGGAGAAGATGAAAGACAAAATTTGCCTAATGAGTAAGTCAGTTCAGCAGCCTTATTCAAGGGTAAGCCTGAAAAAATGGTGGTGAGGAAAAATCCTGCTAATGGAAAGAGCTTCAGGTGGCATACCTGGTCATCCACATTGTGGTACAAAGGATGAATTTGTGATAGATATGAAGATGCACCACCCAGATGCCCTTCAAAGAATGGCCTGCTGCGGAGAGTGCCATGGCAAGCATCCCCCTGCGTCAGCTCCTTCAGAGTCTGACTCAGCTGCAGTAAATTGCTTCACCTGCATCCAGTGATTAAGCAAGGAAGGGGTGCAAAGGCCTTGCCATTTTGCTCAATACTGGTCACTTTGGGAGCCTAGGGGTGATGTACCTGCCTATTGTCAGGACTGGTTAAGGCAGTATCAATAGATGCCCATGTGGACAGCCTGAGTTCTCTTCAGAGCTCCATGCTGAATTTGCCAAGGCTTTGTGGGTCTCTATCGCAATTTGGTTTCTTCTTCTGCCCAATTTTGCTTACTCCCCCTTCCCTTCTCTAATAAACACCTTGCCCACTAAATGCATGTCATTGTTTGCTTCTGGAGAAAACAACCTATGACATATTATTATAGTTTAGAAACAAGTAAAGAAATGCAAACCAGGCAGTTTCTCTCTTTATCTTTCTTTGAGATCCACATTCAAGACATAGAACTATATGAAATTCTTGCACATAAAGAATACATATTATCATTAAGCCAGTTGTTTAAAACAAATCAAGTATGCAAATTTCAAGCCCCTTCCTCTTTCTAAACTCTGGTTATCTCTTAACTCACCTGCAATAATTTAATTTTGAGTATATGGATAAAAAAGAAATCAGTCACATATTTTTCTAATTCTATTAGGTGTGCTCATCTTTCAAAGTAAACCATGTTTATTTTTAATACTTTTTATTCGGACTTTATGGTATAATTTATTTCTAGGAAAATTCATCTTTTGTAGGTATATAGCCTTACGAATTCTGACAAATATGTACATCCCTGTAATCACCACTACAATCAAGTGGTCAATCCACTAACTCTACCACCAGCCCTTGGCAACTACTGATTTAAGTTTTTGTTTTTGTTTTGTAGTCTATAACTGTTTTTTGTTTTTTGTATGTGTGTGTTTTTTTTTTTTTTTTTTATTCTCAACTTTGTTTCTTTCTCTTGACACTTTGTCGCCCTTCATAATCACGCCTGGCATTTTCGGCTAACTCCAACTTAGTGATGCTAGGGCAACCCTCAGGAAATGGCTCTTTTGTATGTTCAGGAACATCTGATACTCACCTGAGGAGGGTTACCACTGCTGCATGACATGATGTGTTAATCCAGTTTCCACATTGCCTAGGCCTGGGGCTTTACCTTCTGCCTTTTCCAATCAGTTGAGCTAGCTCATTTCTTTTCAGAGTTCATTGCTTTAAGGTTCTCAATGATTCTCTACATGAACTGAGTAATCACAGAGAAGCTCTAGGACTCATGAAATAAAATGAATTTATGTCTCAACTCTAGTAACTAAGTATATCACTTACTTTCTCCCTATAAGTGTTGGATGTAAATGGCTTACTGCTTCATTACGTTATAAACCCTTTTGATGAGAAGCACCTCTGTTACTATAACATATACTAAAAAAGTTATGAGGAATAAAAAAAATGTTTGTTTTTAGATAATGGAAACTAATCCTAATTTAAGTCCTCATCAAGCTTCACTTGGATGGTTACAATACTCTTCCAAATGATTTCCCTACCTCCAATCTTACTCCAACTTCAGCATTTTATTCTTTGTAAGGGCATCAGTATTACCTTTCTTCCTGTTAAATTCTTTGAAGAAGGTGAAGGATTAGAAAGTGAAGGCTAAAGAGAAACCACATTATAAGCTGGTGTAACATGTAAGGTGGAATGCAGATTTATTTAAGGTAATGTCTCTGTTCCCCATCCAATCTAATACAGTGGCTATTCTTCTGGGAAGCACTTTCAAAAAAGAAATATAGACACAAAATATTTGCTTTTCCACTATAGCAGCACTTCGTAGCTCATGTAACATTTTTCGATCCTGCCTAAAATTAATGTTGTAGTAGGAGAGGGCAATTTGGAGATTAGGGGAATCGTATGTTCTTCTACTTTTCTATAGTCTAAGAAGAGATGCAAGTATGCAATACCATTTGCCTTATTGAGTCATAACATCCTTTATTTAAAATTTCCTTATGAGAATCCAAGGAGGCCAAGCTATAAAATCTATAATTCAGGGTTGGATGAAAATATCTGCTACCTATTTCACAGGAACAAAATCTTTTTTTATTGCTGTTTAGAACAGTAAAAAGCTCACAAACCCATTAGTTCTCAGTCCCAATTGATTTAATTAAAATGATTATTCTTAATATTTCTTATTTTAATTTCCTAACTTCCAAATATAATTAGCCTTAATCAGGGGTTCTGATTTATTATTCATTTTACGAATGGAAATACTGCAATATTCTGGGTAAATTTTCAAATTAAGCTGCCCCTATGTCTTCCCTATCTGTTATTATTTGAGCATTATCTCATTAATATTATTTTATATGCACAAGAATAAAATACTGGGTAATAATTGACAGCTGTTTCTTTCAAATTAAAACTTGAAGTGAATGATTAACTAGTCAATATACATGAAAGTAGTAATACTTGATTGCAATTACATTGGAAGACATTTCTCTCATCTTTTATGCTTTTTACCAGCCAGATTCCATATGTAATCTCAAACATGAAATCAATGATTTAACAAATATTTATTGACAGTTTATGCATCAAAAATGGAATCAATAGATATTTCATGGGTACTCACTATGTATCAGGAGCTATGTTAAAATTTTGATGTGCGTTATCTTTTTTAATCTTTGTAACAAACACAACCATTTTTACTCCATTTTGCAGGTCAGGAGAGTGAGGCACATAAATCTTAAAGCTCTGTGCTCATGTCACACAGCAAGGCGGTAACATCCAGTCTACTCAAGTCTGTCTGATTCCAGGTTTTGTGCTATTGCCAAATATGCTACAGGGCTATGCTTTTTTTTTTTTTTTTTCAGTTGTAGGCACGAAGATGAACGAGAAGTGGTCCTTGCCTCAGAGAACTTTACCAACTAGTAGATGATCTACTTAGACCATTTATATAAATGTTTATAGCTCAAGATGGAAAATAATAGCCAGCATAGGAGTCCACTCAATCAGTACAGCAATTCAGGCTAAGGTGGATGCAGTTATTTCTTGCAGTGGAAGATTTCACAGTTTGCTTCTTGTAGGAGAGAAAGATAGCAGGGTGCAGTGATTAAAAGCATGGACTGCTTAGGTTCAAATCCCAGTTCTGCTAATTAATAGCTACATGATCTTGGGTCTCTCTTAGGACCTCAATTTCTTCATCTGCAAAATGTGAATAATCATGATCATCATCACCATTATCGCTTAATATGGTCATTGTGAAAATTAAAGGAGCCGATATTTGCAAACAGGTAGAATCACTTTTGGCATGAACTACGTACTATATTTCCTACTTTACTGCAGTCCCTACTCTACTCCTGCAAGTGCAAACAGTAGAAAGAAGAGTAAAATGAAGGAAGACCAGATCAATTATTCTTTTGACAGAGCAGGTCTTTGGGGAAAAAGAGAGTCCTAAATTGGAAGAAGAGAAGACACTTTAGCTTGGATGAAATGGAAGTTTAGTGGAAGATAGAAGCAGACTTCTCAATTTTGAATATTGTCGGTAAAGTTGTGGGATCTTCCTGATATACCATTGACAGGGAGAGTCTATCTAAAATGGTGTATTTCAAAGCAGAGATTTTTAAAAATATAAAAGAATTTTTTGTTTTGTTTGTCCATCGAGTTTTGCTCATTTAATAAACCAATTATTTATCGAATCCTTCCCGGGACATCTAAAGTTGCTTAACCATCTACTATTTTAAAAAGAAATAAGCAAAAGAACCAATGAAAAGCACTCATTAGATCCTACACGTTTCTGTACATACTTCATTACCTTTTTGCAATACAACTTTTTGAAGGTAGTTTTATTTGTACAATCCACCTCTACTATCTCCATCACCCCACCTCATGTTATTCCTCAATTCAGTGCATTCTGGCTTATCCAATCTTTCCTTTCCTGAGGAAACTCTTCATGCCCTTCATTTTCCAAATTCAATGTATATTACTCAGTTATGTTTTACTTTACACCCCACTAGTATGTGACACTTGAAAACTCTTCTTGAAACTCTCTCTTCCATTGGCTTCCACGATTTTTGTACTTTCCTGTTTTCCCTCCTACTTCGTTACGCAGGCATTTTCAATCTTCTTGCAACATCATCCGCTTCTACAGGGAATTCAATGTTGGAGTTTCTTATGGTTTGGTTACATGCCAACTTTTCATCTTTATATACTTTATATACTTTTCTTCAGTAATCTTATTTGTGTTTGCAACCTCAGTTATCTTCTATATGCTGATGATTGTCTAATTTATATTTAACAATCTACTTGATATTTCCATTTAAATATCTTAAATGCACTTCCAACTCATCGTGTCCTGAATAAATGCTAAACTCTT
>NW_012153285.1:1122848-1124045 GCF_000956105.1 Propithecus coquereli | reverse complement strand
TCTGCAATAACTCAAATTTAATATAAATAATTTTTTTATTTTACAAGTGTCAAAGTTATAGGTACTACTGTGGCTTATTGGCTTGAAAACAATGCTAAGTTTAGTCAGAGGTTAGTGAAAATTAAGATACATTTTCTTTTAAATGTAAGTTTACTGACCCATACATTCTTTCCATGGATCCCAGGTTAAAACTTCATGCTTTTAAGCATGATCAATCTTACAAGCATGATCAGCCTTGCAAGCAGCCATGCAAAGAATATATTAATTCCATAAATATGTATTGTAGTTGATATTGTTCTAAGGATTGAAGCCTATGATTGGTTCTTGAAGAATTTGTATTCTGGTGGAGATAGACATGTAAACAAAATATAAATCTAGATATTAAAACTAGGTTATTGTATGCCATAAGTATTAAAAATTCCCTAAGTGACAAGTGGAAGAATTATGTAGTGGAGAATGCTAAGTAGGCAACTATATTATATATTCAAGCTTGTTTTTTTGTTTTTTTTTTTTAAGCAGGGACCTTTGGCAGCATTATAGAGAAAAATATTATTTGAAGACTGATGACGATAATGACAATGGTAATGATGAGAATGATGAAGGGTGTATGTATTTGTAGGAGAAGGAGGTTGAACATGTTGCTAAAGGAAAATAAGGAGCTAAGGAAATTGTCAAGATTTCTACTTGCATTACTGCATGGATAGTGATGGTGTTTGTCAAAATCAGGTATGTAAGAAATTCTGGTTTAGCAGAAAAGTTGTGCATTTTTTTGTAAATGAAAATTTCGGACATTAGGTGCAAATGTCCAGCAGGCAACTGAAACAACAGAAAGAAATAAATACTGTGTATGAGAGCCTGTGATATGCAGATAGTGTGAATCACTAGAAAGGATGAAGTTATAAAGGAAAACAGAGAGAAAAGAAGAAACAAATCAAGAACAGAACCACGGAATAGATTAACATGTAAGGGCTAGCAGAGGAGCAGAAACCCTTCAAATAAGTCATTTTCATGAAGGTAGGAGGAAATAGAGATTGATGTCTTGGAAGATAAGGAAAAATTACTTTGCCTCTTTACTTTTCATTCTACTATGTCCTCTCTTCTTTCATCCTCATTCAACTTTTTGTTGTAAAAAAGATTTAATATTGTGTATGTGTACAATTACTTTCTCATTCTTAAAGAAACTGACAGAAATTCTAC
>NW_012153285.1:1097286-1120563 GCF_000956105.1 Propithecus coquereli | reverse complement strand
AAAAAAAAAAAAAAATACTCTTTGAGAAAAAGAGTGAGTAGTAATGTCATTTGTTGGGATGAGAACAGCTGGGGGAGCAGAGGCTGAAGGAGAAGTGGAAATTGGAAGTTTTGGACATGTTAAGTTTAGAGAAATATATAAGGATCTAAAGGGAGTCTATAGTTAATACAATATGTAAAGCTTCAGATATAGGCATCATAACATGTGTAGGCATCATAACCACAGTTATGGTATTTAAATCATGATACTGGACGAGATTATCAAGGGAATGCATGAATGCGGAGAATAAAATTGGGCTCATTCCTGAATCTGCCAATGCCCATGACTCTGAAGGTTTATCTCATCAGCACTCTTTGACATAGGCAGACAATAATTAAACCTAGTTTCACATTATTCCGTCTTCTTTTGAAAAGTTTCTGTTTGGGGTTCCCATTTATCTTATTTCTTGTGCTGCTGTAACAGAATACCTGAGACTGGGTAATTTATAAAGCACAGAAATTTGCTGGCTAATAGTTGTGGAGGCCTGGAAGTCCAAGGTCAAGCGGCCAGCAACTGGTGAGGGCCTTCTTGCCTTGTCATCTCGTGGCAGAAGGTGAGAGGGGGAGAGAAAACAAGAGGTGCCCCAATTGATCCTTTTAAAAGAAACCCACTCCCACATTAATGAAACCATTCCCTAGATAATGGTATTAATCCATTCATGAGGTCAGAGCCCTCGTGGCCTAATCACCTCTTAAAGGTCCCACCTCTTAATACTGTAACTCTGGCTATCAATTTTCAAAGTGAGTTCGGGAGGGGGCAAACATTCAAACCGTAGCACTATGAGTTTGGATTTTTCACTTGCCCGGATGACAGAAACCTAGTCCCAGGTCATGGATCCCAGTCCTGGCTTTTGAAGTCCCATGTTACCCTTTCATTGACAAGCAGATCTCAACATTTAGTATTTTAATGAATGCTGCCAATTTCCCATGTTAGCCCCTGAAATACTGTCCTCCTTGTTTTTCTCACTTCCCACTCAGATTTCTGTTCTGTGAGCCACCCAGCCAAATCCTTTCAGGTGCTCTCTCCATTGGCTGGAGCCGTATCACTTTTGAATTTTGCCCATCACCTTATATACAATGACACTGCCTCCCACAGTGAAATCTCATGCGTCAACCATTTAGAGATCTTCCAGAAATGTACTGTGCATGAATATTTCAGAATCTCTTTGCCTCTTCCTGAAAACTTTGGGATGGTCTATGTGGACTGAATGTGTCATTTTGTGGGGATGATGGTTGATTTTGAGACATGTCTCCTACCCTCAGCACTGCTATGGTAAGAAGGACTTATAAACTTATTTTTCATTTCCAGTGTGGTCGCAAGCATCTTGAAGTAAAGAGTATGATATAATGTCTTCTGATGAAATAGACAATGTAAAGTAGACAAAATAAATAGGCAAAATTAAGTTTGGGGTTTGTAAAGTAGAAACGATCACAAAATCCTTCGAAACTCTGGAAATTTGAGTTTTATCTTCTCAATCAGAGATTAGAATATCACTAGAGATTCATTAAGCTGGATCTGATAGAAAGGAAATCCATTTTACTAGAATTATTAGAGCATTGCTCTCTGTGGGCAGGGCATAATACTTAATCCATTAATACATCTATTTAGTAAACAGATTTATTTAGTATTGAGTTACATAATTGTCTGTCAAATCTGTGAGAGTTATAATGATGAATCGGCTTGACTCCTGTCTTTGAAGTGTTTTCATTTTCTGTTTTGTAAGTCATACCCAGCCTACCCCTCTTTTTAATCTTCAAACTTTCAGTAAAGATTGTCAAACTTTACAGTATAGTGGGAACTGTGTTTTGGGGCAATTAAGAAAGGACTATTTTGACCAGCCTTTGAAAACATGAAAATCTGGAGAGACTAGTAGTAATAGAAACATATCACGATATAAAACGAGATGACCAGAGAAAAAGCTGGATGTATTAGATAACTGACAAACAGTGACCAAAGCATATTTCTTAGACACATACATATTACCTGAAAATTCTCAGACATAGTGGGAAAAGATACACAATAAATGCTGGATTTACCATGTCACATAGAAAAGTGACATGCCTGATAATAAGGAAATGAGGTGATTATCTGAAAGCTGAAGGGCATGGAGACATTAGGGTTATATAATACCATATTTTGGATTATTTGGAAAAAAATAATACATTAAGAGCTTCACAGACAGACTAGTTAATCCCAAATGAAATCTCAAGAAAAAGGGGAGCAAGGGAAATGCCAGCCAAAAGAAAAATCAAGTCCAGTCAATTTGGCCATTCAATCTAATTCCTTTTCTATATCACTATTCTGAAACTAATTATATGTAGGTGTGCCTTACTTTACATTGTTGATGTTCTAACTTATCTGGAAAATCTAATCAAATATTTCTCTTCTCATTTAGTTGTTTTAAAAGATCACAGATATTAAAAAAAAATCTGACATCTACTTGACTGCCATAGCAGTTATAACCAAATGATTATTATGTTCCCTGCTAAGTACCTTTCTCAGAGACATAGACAGGATTTAAAAAATAGAAAGTGACTAGTGCTTCTGATTTTTAAACCTCCATGTTATAAAAAGAGTAACATTTACTTTTCATGTTCTTAGCCTCTAAATGAGATAAAGCATATTTATCCCATTCTTTGCCTCTGATTTCTCATCACTACATAGATCACATAGCTAGCTTGGGAGAGCTTTAGGTGCTTCATCTCAGAAACTATCACACTGCAGTGTTTACCTGTCTTCAGTAAATCACGCAGCTGTGGTTTCATTGTCTGGTTCTTTAAAAAATTCCAATCCCACTGAGAAATATTCCCAAGCTCATTTTACCAGCTCCAGCTTTTATCTGATAGAGAGAATTTACTTGGTGTTGAAAGTTGAGGGTGGAATATTTTAATACCTGGATGAATATGTCAGTCAATTTCTTTCCTTGATCTTTGAGGCTTTCAAGAAAGCTGAGTAGAAAACTATGTATTATGTACTAACATTGATATTAGATCATCCCAGCGTATGTTTTTTTTTAATCATCAGACCAGACAGATTAATTAATTGATTAAGGATGATTAGAATGATTCTGACTCTGCAGGTAAATAGTGTTTCAAACTTTTCAATAAACTTTATATGTAATATCCAGTTTTAAGTCAACCATAATAGCAATATGTCTTATTGTGCATTATTTTAAAATATTTTTAGAAAGTTATTTTACTTTATAATTTAATTCATGTAGTAAAAGTAGTCAGTTTTAAGTAGGTGATTTAGGAAACACAGCTTGCTTTCTCATGACATATCTTTTAACACTGAAAACATTAGCACACTTTGCCTAATAATAAACTTTATTTGCATAGGTTAAGCTATTTTAATTCTTTGGGAACTTTGTTATGTTTTTATATACTCTATAATTTTGAATGATTAACTAGATTACACTAGATCTAATAAATTGCAAAATTGCCAGTAAAACGTTATTTTTATTTAAATAAAAAGGATAAGTCTTTTTGATTCATGAATTTTAAAGTTAGCAAGAATTTCCCCTCTGATAATCCAGAAATGTCCTTTGAACATACTGAGAAGTTATCATTAGGCCTCTATTGAGTGTTATTATTTCTTTCTTTATACAGCTTTAATTGTTAAGCCTCAAAATGAAGTAAATATCCTGTGAAAATCCTGCCCATTTGTACTAGCTCAAGTTTCTAATGTCTCTTCCACAAGAAAACATTTGGTTTATTCAAAAGCAGTGTCTGCATATTCTTTATCAAATCTCCTCTTTAAATTGGCAAATATCCAATTGCTCTGATATTTCTTAGGATAATGATTTTCAAAGTTTCATCTGGAAATACTAAGTTATAAAGGTTTCTATAAAATGTGGAGTCCAGAGGTAAAGGCTGTATACCAGATGTTCTGGAGCCAATGCAGAGTTGTAGAATCAGTGGTACCATGTTTTCTTCTTGTCCCAGGCTCTATGCTATCAACGTTACCGTCTCCCCAGTGTATATGGATGATTTGGGGCAAGCACATAGTATTGTTGAATTATATTAAGTTAAAATCAACTGCACCTATTTGGTAGGTAGCATAAACTACTATTAAGCCATATTTCCCCTATTTGATACTTAAGTTGATTTTTCAAACCTAAACTCACATGTATTAGTCAGGGTTCTGGGAGACAAAACAGAACCAACTCATTTATGTTTCATTTAGCAGAAAAAGGAATATATTAAAAAGATACTGAGTAGCTCACAGTGTTTCTTGAAATAAGGGCCAGAGAACAAACCTTGGAAGAATGTGGTTCCTCATTTTTGTGTCCCTGAATCTGAGTGGTCTTGTTGCAGCTGTAAATAATTTATGGCTGAAAAGTGAGTCTTCAGCTCTGGTATTGGAAGGTAGTTTATGCCTCTCAACAAAACTGGCAAAGTAAAGAATTTCCTAACATAGAAATGAAGTTCAGAAAATGGGAAGATATAAAGATTAACAATACCTACTACTCCACTTTAGAAAAGTTTGAGATGTATTCTGTAACTGGTATGGAGGCTGTGATGGTTAACTTCGACTGAGCTAAGGAATGCCCAGGGGGCTGGTAAAACATTATTTCTGGGTGTCTCTGTGAGGGTGTTTCTGGAAAACATTTGCGTTTGAATCAGTAGACTGAGTAAAAAAGATCTGCCCCTACCAATGCGGTGGGCATCATCTAATCTGTTGAGGGCCCCAACAGAACAAAAGGGCAGAAGAAGAGTGAATTCTCTCTCCCTTTTCCTTAGCTGGGATGTCCATCTTCTCTTGCTTTCAGACACAGGAGCTCCTGGTGCTTTAGCAGGTCCTTCCCAACCCTCAACCCCTGCCTTGCTTCTCAAGCCTTTGGCCTCAGCTCCCCTGTTTCTCAGGCCTTCGAGACTCACACTGTATTATACGAGTGGCTTCCTGGTTCTCTGGCTTGCAGATGGCATATGTGGGACTTCTGGGTTTCTGTAATTGAGTAAGCCAATTCCCATAATAAATCTTCTCTTATACCCTGTTGGTTCTGTTTCTCTGGAGAACACTAATATAGAGCCTTTTTTTCATTTTATTTAATTCGATTAATTAATTAATTTATTTTTTGAGACAGTCTGACTCTGTTGCCCCCAGGCTAGAGTGCTGTGGCATCAGCCTAGCTCACAGCAACCTCCAACTCCTGGGCTCAAGCAATCCTCCTGCCTCAGCCTCCTGAGTAGCTGGGAGTACAGGTGCAAACTAACACACCTGGCTAATTTTTTCTATTTTTAGTAGAGACAGGGTCTCACTCTTGCTCAGGCTGGCCTCGAACTCCTGAGCTCAAGCAATCCTCCCGCCTTGGCCTCTCAGAATGCTAGGATTATAGGCATGAGCCACAGCGCCTGGCCGAGCCTTTCCTTTTTATTGAAATGATAAACCCACAGTGTTCTTTACTCTCTTCTTATGGTTTATTATATAACATTACATGTTAATGTTAAATATAAAGAAAGATTTGGATTTGCAAATGTTAACTTTGTAAATTAGTGAACACAATAAAATCATAAAATTTGTAAAAAGGAAGATGACTTCTGTTAGAAATTACTGTTTTCAGACATTAAAACAATTGTTTGCTATATTTGAGGATCTGTTAATATTATAATAGTACAAAAATTTTAATATATTAGATTCTCTGATTTTGAGCCAAGATTACTCAATATAGAATGAATAAATTTCTGCATGAAAATTACTAGGAATGATTATTAAAATGCATATTTTTAAAACCCACTTTAAACCTACTAATTTATGATCTGGGTTAGGCCCAAAGAATATGGATTTTTAGCAAAGCAAGGGGTGATTTTTTGCACAATAAAACTTGAGAATCACTGCACTAAATACTCGTTATCTTGTTACCTAACATTTTAAGTAAATTTCTTTCCTCAATTGTTGCTATGACTAAAATCAGGCATGTTTGTAACAGCTGTACTCATATTGAAAACAATAAAATGGCAAATTGGTACCTATTTATATCTTCTTAACATTTAATTTAATTTAATTTTTGAATAAGTAGTACATTCATATGATTTAAAAATCAGAACACTATAAAAAGTATATAGTTATTCTTGCTTCCAGTCTTACCTTCATTTTTTTAAATCACTTTTACTAGTTTATGGTATATCCTGCTAGTGTTTCTCTAGAGATGTTTTTATTTTCTCTTCTTTCTGTCACAAAAAGCAGTAAACCATATGCTCTTCTTTACTTTGCTTTTGTAACTCAAAAATATATCCTGAATATTCTTTCGTATTAATGATGTACACATCACCACACATTAAATATTCTTAATTTTTCTTTTTAGCCTAGATGTTTTTCTCTATATTATTAAATTAGATAAAATCAATTTATTGATATTTGATAATACTTCACATTATATTATAGCATTAAAGAAAGATCATTAAGGAGTCGATGATCCAGTTAAGAAAGTTAAAGTTCCCATGATAATAGCTAATTTTCTTTTTAATATAACTGACATCTTTATTTTGTGAAGGAAGGGATATTAAGCATTAGGACAAAAAAATGAAAGCAGGACTTAGATAAGACACTGGTTGGGTGTCTGAATGTTTTCTATTTTAATAACAAAAATTTGAAAATGAAAACAATTTAAATCATCTATGATAGATCAAATTAAAACTTTGAACTGTTTAGCTTGTTAGGGTGGGTACAACTATACCATAATTTGGGGTAGCATATAAACAACCACCATTTATTTCTCATAATTCTGGCAGCTGGGAAGTCCAAAATAAGGGTGCCAGCATGGTTGGGTTCTGGTGAGGGCCCCTTCCTCATAGACAGTGTCTTCTCACTGTGACCTCACACAGCAGAAGGGTCAAATAAGCACACTCAGTCTTCTTTATATGGGCACTGATCCCCTCATGAAGCCTCTGCCTTTGTGCCCTAGTTACTTCCCAGAGGCCCATCTCTTAATACGATCTCAGTGGGGATTAGCTTTTAACAAATGATTTGGGGCGGGGGGGCACAGACATTGAAACATTTAGACCATAGCACTATACCACTATTTGAAACAATGATCTGTAAATTAATTTTGTCTTATAATCATTATGAAAATAAAGATTCTTTGAATTGCATCTATAGATACTGTATGTTGAAACATTTGAAATTGTCAACTTTTACAAGTTAAAAAATGATTGAATATTGGTAATTTTGAATAGTTCAACCTAATGCTAATAAGAATTTTTACACTCAGATTTGAGACAGTTTCAGTGACAGAAACTGTCAGGCAGAGAGCTCATGGAGAGTTAGTCTACTCACAACATGACCTTGGCTGCTTGTACTCAAAGTGTGAAAATAAAACAAAACGGAACAAAGACGTAAAGGGGCAGCAGTAATCCATCATAGTTCTCAATTCAATTCTTACCAATTTTAACCAGGATTTCACCATTTCAAGCTTAGGCAAAATGATAAATCATTGAGGATGGGATGTTTCACATAAATTTGTATTCACATAGAAATAGATGTGCATTGACAGGGCTTTTAAAAAACCCAGAATTCTCTGTCACCCCCATTTCTTTTTTTTTTTTTTTATTTCAGGATATTATGAGGGTACAAACATTATGGTTGCACTTTATGTCTTTGCCTCACCCAAGCGAGGGTTAGAGGCATGCCCTTCCCCGCTATGATGCTCCCCCATGTCCTTTAGTTGTGGGTTTACCCCCCATCCCCCTAATCCCTGGAGAGTATTACTGCCATGTGAGCACCCTAGTGTTCATCAGTTAGTATCAATTTGATGGCGAGTACAAGTGGAGCCCATTCTTCTGATCTTGTGGTACCTCATTTTGGATAGTGGGCTTAAGTTTAATCCAGGAAAATATAAGAGGTGCTGGATCACTGTCGTTTCTTATTTTTCAAGCATGTGGCCATGTCTCCTGCTGCGGGAGCTTGTGAACTCTCCCAGATACTCTACTATCACTTTCTTACTTTTGACGTTGTTCATTAGGAGTTCATCAAATATTTGACACATGCATATTTTGTCTTCCGCCTTAGCTTGTGCTATGGTCTGAGTGTTGTGTCCTCTCAAATTCATATGTTAAAGCCTAACCCTCATGGTGATAGTATTAAGAGGTGGGGCCTTTGAGAGGTGATTATGTTATCAAGGCTCTGTCTTCATGAATGGGATTAGTGCCCCTCATAAAACAGGTTTGAGGGAGCACTTTGCCCTTCTGCCACTTGAGGACACATAGAAGGCACCATCTATGAGGAATGAGCCCTCACCAGATACCAAATGTGCTGGTCCCTTGATCTTGAACTTTCCAGCCTCCAGAACTGTGTGGAATACATTTCCATTGTTTATAAATTACAATTCTGTTATTTATAAATTGTATTCTGTTATAGTCCAGACAGCTTGAAAATACTTCTTAGATTATAAATGTTCCATATCTTCTAGATATTTTTTTTGTAATTCCCATTCAATATCTGGTACAAATGTCTGCATATAATGAAAAATCAAGAGCTGTTGCCTCAATAGAGCTATCAATTTTTTTTTAAATTAAAGTTTAAATTCCTATAGGCCTTGAGGTATATTAGCGAGGAATAGAGGAGACCTTCTCAAGGTTTTAGATGAGCAATTTGTAAATTTGAGAACTCAGACAATTAGACACTCATATAACCATATATCCCTAATAGTTTCAAACCAAAGCAAGGATCCAAGTTGTGGTTTATAAAAACTATTTACTTTTCCCCAATATAAACAGAATTATATTAATATTAATACCTCACATTTTCTGAATTTTTATATTCTCTTTCTTCTCTAAGACTGATAGTTCTTCGTAAAATGTTCCTATATTCCCATATATGTATGTGACAAAATGCACATGTGTTTGACTTAAGCCACTCTTTCCAATAATTTCATTTTCAAAGCTTTGAACATGTTACAAGGTTCTTGTTAAAAAATTTCCCTCAATTCTTAAAGTGCTACATGAAAATAACTTAAATTTCCTTTCTTCATTTCAATATTGCTTTGAATGGAACTCCGAGTTTCTCTATTAACTCAGCTGGTAACTACTGTCCCTAGTAGCCACCAGAGGCCAGGACATCTACCTGCTTGGGTCCCTTCAGGTCAGCCCTGCCATCAGGGGTTGGATGGCTGATGCAGCTTCAATGGCACAACCACAATGTGAAAGTTTATGCGATTTTAGTATTTACACATCCTGAAGAGTACACAGCACGCCTGGAGGCCACACACATGGAAATCAGGGAACACAGGCAGGGAGAGATAGAGTAGAGGGACCCATGGTCCAACATCTTTCTTAGGTCCAGGGCCATATTCCAACAAGTTTCCCAAGGGAAATTCTAATTGATGGGTTTCAAGCAAGCAGGCGTAAGTTCCAGGAGAGCAAGAGATGGTCGCTGTGGCATATCTCCATAGTCCCTGTGGGGCATGAGGGTCAGCATGGTCAGTTGTATCTAGCTGTCTCATTGGGAAGTGGTCGCCAGAGGACAGCTGTGTGAGGCAGATGTTTGGATCAGTCACATAGAGCAACTGGGAGGAGGTGTACAACAGGAAACTGCTTCAAGGGTGACTAAGCCCTGCTTCTGGTATGGCAAAGTCCCACTGATATTCAGAATGGGTCCTGAGACAACATAAAATTATAAGCATTCACTATGGTTATCAACTTTTCTCTAGAGCTATACTGTCCAATATGTAGCTATTTAAATTAAAATTAAATAAAATTCAAATTCAATTTCTCAGCTGCAGTAGCCACATTTCGAGTGCTACTCTAGAACATCATGTATATGCCTTTACTTAAAACAGGACGCTGTATTTCACAAAGTAC
The DNA here is from genome assembly GCF_000956105.1 of Propithecus coquereli. Lineage (NCBI taxonomy): Eukaryota > Metazoa > Chordata > Mammalia > Primates > Indriidae > Propithecus > Propithecus coquereli. The sequence continues at coordinate 1,110,727 of NW_012153285.1, read as the reverse complement.
CAGATGTACTTCAGATGCTTACGTTTAATTTTCATTTTGTCAATGGCATCATGCATATGATCTGTCCACCTCGTCTTCTCTTTATCAATAACAAAGTGCATGATGGCAAAGTTCGCTCTTTTAAGTTTGACTTTGCAATTTCAGGCTTGGCATGTATTTAGAAGAAGAAAAAGTTACTTAAAAGTTGCAATAAAATTGGGAAACAACATTTTGAAAATGGTTGTAAACCATCCTTATCAAGTCAGTATTACTCCAGGGGGAAAAGGTGATTACAACAGGTACGCAAACTCTCTTGGATCTTCAAATCTGAGTATGTCCCTTATTTTTTCTGAACTATTACAGATAATTACAGACTCACTTTTATGTTGAATCTTGTGACAAACATATTTCCTAAATATGATTGTACTATTTAGAATTTATTTAAGCATATCCATGAGAGACACTTATCTTTAAAAACGTCTTCCCAACTTATAAAATAAGAATGACTCTATGATGGAAATCAGTACTCTAAATCTCTCCATTTCGAAAGAATTCCTCTTGTTTTGAAACATCTACTTAAAAACAAGAATGATTTATCATTGAGTCATTGGGTGGGGTATGAGTGACTAGCATTACTCTGCTTAAAAGTACTATAAATACTTAGAGAGGCAAAAAAAAAAAAAAAATAGCTCTTTTACTTAAGCCTAATATGGTTGATTTTATGACCCTGACTAGTACACCTAACATAAAATTTTCTCAACTTACTCTGTAGTTTTAGTAACCAGATATCTGTCTTCTCTCCCATAATATTTGACTCCACACTGATTTTCCAATTTCCCTAGGACATTAGTCTTGCCTTGCTACCTCTCTCAGCTCTATTCACAGCTACTTTACTGTCCAAAGTACCCAATAAAGATCCCCTCCTCCAACTACCAATTTCCTTTTCCTCAGTTAAACCTCAGTTGTACTTCTAGAAAGCATACTTCATCTTGTCTGCTTCTAGTAGAAGCTTCACTTGGAATCTAGGTTTTGTTTTCTAACCACCATACTATACTCTCTATATGGGTACATCTGTGTGTTAACTCTCAAGGAAAACGATGTCTTCATTTCATTTTCCTTGCAGCCTATAAAGAACCTGTGCTGTAAAAAACCTGATACATCCACTCCCTTGTCCAGCTTCTGTTCCTGATGATCAAGGCCAAATTAAAGAGTCTGGCTTCTGCTTACCTGGGAAGGGAGAATTTTCTCTCCAAAGTATCCAGTCCTTGAAGATGCCATGAATTCTGCCCAACATTCCAGTCTTTGTGGATGTATACCAACTATCTCCTAATAATTCTCCCTTTTGTCCATTGGCTGGATGATTTTCCACCCATTTTCTTACTTTCTATTGTTGGGATCTTCACTGACTTTACCTTTATAGGTAGCTGAATCCCAGCTATACAAAGTTTGGTCTATCCTGTCAGTCTCCCAATACAGTCAGTTATGACAACATGCCAAAACCTTTAACATATCCCTCAACTAGGAGCTACCAAAAATTCATTTATGGGAAACAGGGCAAGTTAACTAGGACAGATGTTCTTCAGTTCCTGTCTGTAGGATCCTTCCTTTAAGTGTTTATTTGTAATCAGACATGAAGCAAGCAATTATAGAGAAAAGCACAAGTTCTTGGGTTTTTCTGATTGTGGTAGATTAATTGGAAAAACATGGCTGCAGCTATTGCTTCCCCTGTATCCATGTCCTTTGCAAGATGATTTTGTAGCTACTTCTCTTAACCTTTGATTTTCTACTACTTGAATCTGATGGGCAATTAAATTTAGTAGAAGTGATAATCGTCCAGCTCTAAATCTAGGCCTCAAGATGTCTTGTGAGCTTCTGTTTTCTCTCTTGGAACCCTGCCATTGCCATGAGAACAAACCCTAGCTGGTTTACAAGAGGATGCAAAACTATATAAAGAGAGACCAGTTGTCCCAGAGGAGGCATCTAAGGCCAAAAGTCAGCCTACTCCCAAAAATGTGATAAAGCCCAGCAGAAATCAGTAGTACCATTTCTTCAAACCCATAGCTGCTTTCAAATCCACAAGTAACCCCAGCCAAGGCAATAAATACTTCTCAGCTGACCTATAAAATTATGAGCAGTAGAACATATTTACTGTTCTAAGCCACTAAGTTTTGGAATAGTTGTTGGCATCAACATCTGACACACTCCTGTTTAATATTAAAAGCAAATATGTATACATAGTGAAACCAGAGAGATGTTTAGGAAGACCAATTTGACTATGAGAACTGGTATGTGGCATTTATCTTGTCAAATTTGACATTGTCAAGGGACTTTTCCTCATCCTTTCTTCCTGGGGATGATTTGGTTAGTGCACTGAGAATAGGTCTGTACCTCAGACATAGATTTACATTAACTAAGCTCAAAGGACCAACATATAATCCAGCATGGTAATTTCCTAACAGTGAGAAATATAATTACTAAGTAAAGGAAAACATTATAATTGGAAACTTGTTCAGTGAACAGTAGGTAAAATTGATCTACCAGATACCAGCATACTTAAATGTAGAGCAAGTTAGACACAGCTTTATCCTGAGGAAGGGGTAATAAATGTGAAGCCAATTGATTATACATAGGAAAATTAAATTAGATCCTAAAGGGTAGCCAAAACAATTTCAAGTGAATTAATGACTGGAATATAAAATGCAAAACATTAAGAAGAAAATATAAGACAGTATCTTCATTACCTTAGATTAAGAAGTGGCTTCTTAAGCAAACACAAAAATACAACTATGTAAAAAGTGTGCTCGAAAAAAAAGATTCATGAAAAGTTAAAAAAATAAGACACTGGGTAAAGATATTTTTACCACGTGAAACAGAAAAAAATTAGTATTTTCATTGAATGTTTAATATTTATCTTTATTAATTTTATGTTGAATGCATACACACCAGGTTCTGGATTAGAGATAGATTTCATATTAAATATATCACAGAAAATAATAAATGCGTGCACCCATCTTTCTCTTAGTCCTTTCCCCTAGGGCCACACAGTGAGAGCTAGGTCAATTGTTCTATGTAAGTAGCCAGATGCTTCGTAAAAGAGGGATGAAGAAAAATAATTTTTCTCTGCTTATAAATGTGAAGAAATCAGTTGTCCCCTCCCATCCTAAGTGGGGCTCTTCCTTGTTTCAGCCATGTAGTATGTAAATAAAATCTCCCCAGGAGCCAGATATCCACATGTGTTCTTGCCTTGCAAGACACTAGAGTTGTCTGCAACTTCTGAGGCCCATTCATACTTGAAAAATAAATACCTAGGGAAATAGTGCTCCAGTCTTCCTAGCACACTGGGAGCTTAATCTAGGGACGTAGCCCAGGCTATAACCATTTGATCCTTTCTGGGAGAAAAGATAAGTTTTATTATTCTTTTATATCAGAGCAATTAACTAAAGAAACAAATCAAATTATCAACGTATGTGAAGAGTAAAATATTTCCGGGGGAAGTGAAAGAAAAGATTTTATGTCTTCATATCATATACATTTCCATGTTTTAGAAGACTAGAACTTTTTGCAGGAGCACTGAGAAATCCAGTGAAATTTTATTTCCCAGCAATTCAGAATATATAAATAATCCCTAGAAATCAACAAGAAAAATGGTACTCAAAAGGAAAAAAAAAATGATTAGAGGATATTACCAGGCAAATCTCAGAAACAGAATATCAAATGTCCAGTACACTATTAAAAGTTGCTTAACTTTACAAGCATTGTGAAATGAAAATTAAAACCACAAGGAGATCCCATTGCACCACATAGCAAATTAGCAAGTAATAAAGTTTGATAATACTGATAATAATATGGAGCAATATCTCTGCTGAAAGGCAATTTAGCAATGGCTATCATGGTTGCTGATTCCCTAATCCCAGCAACTGTACTCCTGGGAAATTGTTATGCATTATATATGCAGTAGTCAGAATTATGGGCCCCAAGATGTCCATTCTTTAATTCTTGGGCATATTTCTCATATGTTAGGTCACATGGGAAAAGGATGTTGAATTTAAAGATGGAATGAAGATTGCTGAACTAACTTTAAAATAGGAAGATTATCCTGTATTATCCAACTGGATCCAATGTAGTCACAAGGGTACTTAGAAATGAAAGAGACAGGCAGAAGGTAAAGATCTGGAGAAATGACAGTGTGAACAGGACTTGGGCTGATGTTGCTGGCTTTGAAGATGGAGGAAGGGCAACCACAAGCCAAGGTGTATAAGTAGCTTCTGGAAGATTAAAAGGGCAAGGCAACGAATTCTCATCAAAGCTTCCAGGAAGCAACACAGTCCTGTCCACCCCTTGTGTTTAGCCTGGTGAGGTCCATGTCAGACTTCCATCCTAAGAACCATATAGCAATATATTTGTGTTGCTCCAGTTGCAAAGTTTGTGCTAATTTGGCACAGCATTAATAGAAAACTAATACAATGCACAAGGAGATAAACAAGAATATTCATGGAATTACTGACTGTAATAATAACAGGACAGAGGATTAAAAATTATGGTATATTTAGCCATGGAATAATATGTATCAGCAAAAAGGAATGACACAGAGCTACTTGTATCAACATGGATAATTGTTGTATAAATATAGAATAAGATGTACAGTACAATGCTTTATAAATAAATATTTCATGTGTTCTATATGTATTAGGAAATGGGAATTACATTCAACAAGTTCAGAATAATAGTTCCTCCTGTGTGAGGAGAATGGGATAGGAGGATGATATGATCAAGAAAAAGTACACAAGAGACATCAACTACATTGCTCAAGTTTATTTCTTGAACAAGTGTGGGAATTAAGTATTGTATAATTCTTTGTACATAATTTTTTATGTCTGAAATATTTCACAACAACAGTAACTAGGCTTCTTAAAAGTAAAACATGAGATTGCATTATACTTCTGCTCGAAACACTCAATTAAAATTCAAACTCCTTGCCAGTGACTACTAGGCCCGATGATTATGGCTCATGCATTTTTCTCCAAAATTTTCTCCTAACTTCCCTCTTGCTCACTTTGCTCCAACTACACTGACCTTCTTATTGTTACAAAATTTGCCAACCTAAGGGAATATCCAGCCTCAGGGCCTTTAACTTTTGTTACCACTCTCTATTATCTATTGTTAAGTATTAGGTATTGATTTATTGTCTAAGTATTTGAGGACAGTGTGGGGAATGGGAAAAAAGAAAAGAACCACTCCTTGCTCACTTCCCAGGTAAATAGAACTTTCCCTATTTTAAGGTCAGGATCTTCCTTACTGTAAAGCAAGGTTAGATTTCTCTATCAATAATTTATTGTTGAAGAAAGGGGGGCAGAAAAAATTCTATGTTTCAGGAGTTGAAAAGAAAGAAGATCCTTTGGTGATATCTCTGGGTAAGAGGCATAGTGGTCAAAGATGTTCTTAGGCCTAAATTTTTATGGGCTGAGAATCTCCTGGGTGGAGAGACTTCAGAGAAAAGTGACTATGGGGAGGCAGCCCCCTACAGGATGGAGCATTAAGGGCTGGGGTAGAGGTCAGCCTGCAGAGAACAGACCGCAAAAGGAGAGGGCTTCACTTTTTGAAGTATCCTTCTTCTAAGGGTAGAACCTCTTAGAATGAAGCTGAGAAAAATAAGACTTGACTGCAGTGCAAACAGCATCATAGGAGGGAGATGGGAGAAAACCAGATTTTTACAGCTGGGCTGTGTGGCAGCAAGAAGCAAGGGCAGCCATGCCAGGCATGGGCTGCCAAGCGTGAACCCTATCTTCACTGCTTGGGAACTGAACTTGGGAACTTGGGATCTGCTGAGCCTCCATTTTCGTCATATATGCCCCTGAGTTACTTGGATAACAAGGGGAGGGTGCCAGGTCCCAGTATTTCATGCTGGCTTTTTTCCCAGGACAGACAGTGTGGTGCTTAAACTTGTTCTCACTGAATGTGAACAAATAAATTATGAGTCCTTGCACCCCGTTTGAGGAGAAAATATAAATAATCGATTTCCTGCATCACCTAGAGTCCAGCTAGTACAGAGATCCCATTCATGTTGGAATATACTTTATGCAATTTTCCTTTCTGCCTTTGTCATTTATGTCATACTATTAAATTCTGAACTGGACAAGGAGTGTTTTCTAAATAAGGCAATGGTCTTTAACATTTTGATGAATTTGTGCTGCAATTAGCTTGGGCGTCACATAGAACCTTGGTTTCCTTTGATGAACATGAATACCTACTATGTTCATACTGTTAGTTTCCAGCCAATGATTAGCGCCTTCTGCTGAGAAACAAATGTCTTTCTACAGGGCTGTTATTATCCTATCGAAAGTCTAAGATTTACGAGTGAATCAATAAAATATTAAATGCATTTATTATACAACTTGGTAAACTCGATGATCCTTGCTAAAAGCTAAGTGTTTGGCAGTCTATTTCTCTATTAATAAACAATGTCAAATTTAGATTAAAAAGCATTTATAAGACTTCAGTACAATTTGCATTTGAATTGAAATATGTACACTCTAACAGCTGGAACAACGGACAAAAGTCAGTTTCCTTTAGGAAAAAAAAATAGAAATTGCTTACCAAGAAGATATCAGCATGAACAGATGATAGTTAAAGATCTAGCTCACTGATTATAAGCACTATTTTAGAAGTCTCATTTCTGTACATTCCCTGTAGCATTATCAGTATTCACGCTTTTTCAGAAACTACACATGAGTGGCTATAGGAAAGCAAAAGTAATTTGATGTCCTGCTGTTTCACATTCACTTTTGCTATGAATGGGGATATGAAAATTTCATGGCAGTAGAGACAATTTGCTGATTCTATCATACCTGTCTTGGTTAGTATGAGTCTTAATATTAACACTTTCAGCTTACTTTAAGATATATAGCATGCTTACACCCAGCCCCATAACGAGTGCGATGCGTACCATCTGGGGGATGGACACGCTTGAAGCTCTGACTTGGGGGAGAGGAGGGGCAAGGGCAATATACGTAACCTAAACATCTGTACCCCCATAATATGCTGAAATAAAAAAAAAGATATATAGCAAATTCATTAGAAGATGTGCCATAAAAAATATAAATCATGTATTGTTAGTAACAGCAGAGATGACAATTTGATGCCATAGTTCACTCTTTTTAAAGAATCAAGTGGCTTCATCTTAGTTTCTCCATACATACCACCTACCTATTTCTACCACCTCCATCAACCCCCACCTGCTTGACCAATAGATTTGAACACTTATCTAGCCACCCACCCCCAAAGATAAGAAAAAAACTCAATGTCTTTGGATTTTACTTTATAAACATTGATTTAAAAGTAAAAAGAAAAGAGAATTTTATGTTACAATATTTATCAGATGCATAATAATGTTACCATAGCAACAATAAATATATATGGTAGAAGTCAATTGCAACATATAGTCAGTATCATGATGTAGGAATTGTGGAGATAGCAACGTGATTTATTACTTACAGTGCAGGAACAAAAGTGACCATAGCAACATTCTGATTTGCAACCTCTCTTCTTCTGCACATAGGAACATTTACCCTTCTGAGCTGCCACTTGTGATTCAGCTTGGCACTAATCAAATTGGAAGCACGTGAATTATACATTATCATTTTTTAGCAATATGGGAGTGTACTGTTTCTAGCTTGCTCAAATGGGTTGTGTCTTTTTTTGCTGTTTCCTACTAATATCCCCATCTTCTAGTCTTTTGTTTTTATTTGCTAAAGAAATAAGAAAAGGGGGTACTACAGTTGCATCTCTCAAACCCAGAGAAGGATATTCTCACTTTCTTCCTCTTTTTATTAGCTATAACTTTGTCATTAATTTTTAAAAAAATTGTATGTGGGTGGTTGTTTTTTAGATTTTTTTACATCTATAGTAAATACCAACGTCTTAATTTTGCTACCACTTCTTCCAGAGGAGGCTGGTATATTTCTACTAGAATATGTGGCCCAAAGAGAGAGAGGTATGAAGTTTTAGCTAAGTATCTAGAATCCACTAGTACTTACTGAGTACTTGCTCAATAAACTGTCTCACTCTATAATGAGCATTGTGTTAGATAAGGTTATATTATTGAAACCATGGCCTAGTTTTGTTGCTCATGGTACAGAATAACCAATTGCTGAGACAATGAGGATTGCCAAGGAAGAAAGGAAATTTTAATGTGAAAGTTGTCTTGTCAGGAGAACAGTAGAAGCAGCCTCAAAATCATCTTCCCTATTAACAGAGAGTACCGACCTGGTGTGTGCTTTTCTGCATTGTTTAGAAATGTTTAGATTGATGTTTTACTCCTGGTTTAACTGGTTACGCAGCTTGGTTTTGCTTACATGAGTAGTGGGATATAAAAGATCCCACTGTAAACCTTTGCCTACATTTTTTTCAAATCAAGATACTTTGTGCATATCTTTGTGGTTCATAATCTGAAAACAAAGTGCTTTCTATGTGAATGAGATAGGATTCTGGGGGCTGGAATCCCTCATTGATTCCCTGTATGTTCTGTCTCCTGTTGTACTGTACCCTTTACTTTTAATAAAGGCTTATGTGAGTCCACCGTGGGGAGTCTTGTGTGTCATTTTAATTATCCAATCCTGTGTAATCAATGCAAGGACACACTTTGTACAGTTCTTTTAAGGGAAGAAGAAGAAAATGAAGCCCACGGAAGAACTTTTTCAGCCGCTGATGTTTGAAATAGTCATTTGTGTATAAATACTGGCATCAAAAGATTTTATTCATTAAGAAAAGGGAGACAATTGTTTAGAGACTACATCTATCTCTCACTTTGCTTTTGTGTTATTTGAAAAGTGACAATAGTATCTCAATTTTCAAATTATATATGTACACATACCAACAGAGATCTGAATGACTTAGCACATATATTAAAATAGTGTTTATGACATATATGACACAGTAGTTTCTGGGGTCAGAATCTTCATTCTGACATTTACAAGTCACTTTGTGTTGTCTATCTGTGCCTCATTTTACCCATTTGTAAAATGTGTATAGCAGTAGTACATTACATCAGGCCATGTATGGCTTATGATAAGTGCTCAGATAGTATTAGCTATATTGTTGTATTATTTTTATGCAATACATTGAATGGAGAAAAGTATATTGAAAAGGAATTAGAACTTTTCCTCATAAATTGCAGAGTTTGCAGATTAGGAGTAGGGTTTAGAACCAAATAACTCTCACTTTTTTATATTTGTATTAAAAATATTTAAGTATATTACTGAAATAATAGTAACACAAAAGTAAACACATAAATATATTCTTTCAGTTGGGAATCTCCTTGTTTCTAGATCATGTAGAATGTTACTTGATAAAACATGTTATAAACTATAAAGCATTGTACAAAAATTAGTGTTACTATTGAGTCTAGTTATTTGTTTCAGTGTAAAATGGTGCTCTTAAGAGCTAGTTATAGTCTACATCACATCTTTTGAGTAGACTAAAGATATGTGAGTAGTACTGAAACTACTGCAATGTGATAATCACTGAGATTGGACTGGTTCAACATCTTGATGTTTCGATTTTTTGATAAATCAGTCTCCAAGGTTCAGCTCATTCACAGTGTGAGGCTACTTACCTGTTGAAAGTACATCACTTTTGTCCTCCAGTTTTCATATTGGCTTCCTGTCAGGGTTTGCATTGATTTTAAAGTTTTATTGTTGACGTGTAAAGCACTTAGTAGCCTGATACCTTCTTATATTAATGATTTGCTTATCCCCATGGGACAAGAATAAATTTTGAGATCTACTTTTGCTAGCTGGATGTCAGTCTTAAATGTCACCTTGAGATGCAGAGTGCAAAGGCTTTTTGTCTTTCGTTCATGTTCTTTTTTGAGATCAGATAAAACAGAAAGAAAATAACACATCTTTTCCAAAGGTCAGTGGGTCTTCTTAGAAACATGATATATTGAAAACCGATTAATCTAATTAATGTATGTTTTCAAATTCTCAAATAAGATTTGTAATGGACCAAAATAAATGACCAAAACCCCTAGAAAAGTTACAATAAAAATATTAAATCTATGAAATACAGAAATTATTAAAATAATACTTATTTTTAAAAATTCAAAAATGAATGATATGTTCTTGAGTGAAAGAATATTTTGCCTATTCTTCTCTCAAAGTCAATCTCTCAAGTTGTCATTTTTTTATTTTAAGATACATATGATAAACATCCTGAATTGAAAAATGCTTTAATGTATTTTAGGATAAATCACAAATAATGTTTTTGGATTTAGTATTAAATTATGAAGATTAGGTTATAGTACATGTTTGTGTTAGATTGCTTTGGTTAATGATACATGATTAATGCCAAGAGCAGTCTAATTTTTTGAAAGAAAACAACTTTCACATGAGTGTAAAGTATTAAAACATAACATAGAAAATCAACTGTTTATGACCTAGTGCACTCTATAAAAGGAATGTTAATTCATGATATAGGCAAACAAATTTGTATGCCCTGTTACCACTATCCATTGGTCTATCTGTCTATCTATCCATCTTATCATCTTAATTCTGAAATAAATCTATCTACCTACCTACCTACCTACTACTTATCTATGTACTAGTCAGTAAGGTAGTTTTGTGTTACAGTCCAATACCTTGTCTGTCACTGGGCATATTGACATTTGATACTTGGTAACTCATTAATATTATACATAAAATCCTTTGCACATAAGATAAAGTACAAGCAAGCGTTTTTGAAAAGTTGAGTGCTAGATAAATGACATATTAGCGTAATTTTGCCATTACTATTTTCTGGGAAAGAGTGTTTTGCCTATCAGAATGACCTGGGTGACTTCAGAAGATCTGTTTCCCATTCTGCCCTTCTCTCACATCCTTACTTTTTTCCTGTAGCTATGTAACAGAGTTTCTTCTCATGAATGTGGCAAAAGAAAAACTTTTAAACTCCAATGATGTGGGGAAAATAAAAATATCTTTTATAAGACAATTAGATCTAGATATTAATATTTCAGGTAAAGTTCTTTGTTGATAGCTCAAAACATTTAAGTGTGTGTGGAAGCACACAAACTAACTGGAGCATATACCTTTCAGAATCTTTACTGTTTTAATGTTGAATGAGAACCTTTAAACACAAAGCCAAGAATTTCTTGCTTTTATTTCCTAACTTTCTTGTCCTGGAGCTGAATGTGGTAAGGTGAGAATGGGTGGCTATTCAAATAAGTGAAGCTCAAGGTGGGTGAAAATAACTATGTGAAATCTTTACATTTTTCTGACTTAGAAAAAAAAAATTAAGCTTGGAAATGCAAAGGCAGCTTATCTAAACTTCTAACTTATTTGGAGTCCTCCAGGGAGCAATTTAAAACTTTGGTTATAAAAATTGAATTCACTCAAAAATTCTTTTGTTTCCCTTAGAAAAGACCTTGGTAGTTTATAAAGGAAATGATTCCCCAAATTGAAAAAAGTTCAAAACTGATAATTTCACATAACTTAGAAATAAAAAAATACTTAATTTACCCTTGGATCGTGTAATTTAGAAACATGTTCAATATAAAATAAACATTTTTTTCGTATAAAACTCCAGGGCAAAACCATGCATGCAGTGAGAATTCACGAAATCCTAATTGAAGATGAAATAGCTACCATCTGCCAATACAAATAAGTAAAACAAAAATTCCTTAAACAAAGTTTTTATATTAAAAGAATGAAAGGATACTGGAAAATGCATTTTTTGTCAAGATATACAAGGTGATGTTTTGATAAACCTATACAATGTGAAGTGATTACCACAATCAAGCTGATTAACATATCCACCATCTCACATAGTTACTTTTGTTGTTGGTGGTGGTGGTGTGAGAATACTAAAGATCTACTCTCTTACTATATTTCAAGTATATAATACATTATTATTAAACATAGTCACCATGTTGTACATTAGGTCTCCAGAACTTATCATTTTTACGTTCCACGTATAAGAGAGATCACGTGGTATTTGTCTTTCTGTGTCTGGCTTATTTCACTTAGTGTGAGATCTTCCAGGTTCATCTGTGTGGTTGCAAATGGCAGATTTCCCTCTTTTTAAAGATTGAATAATATTCCATTGTGTGTCTATATATTCATTTCTGTATTCTTTGTTCATTCATATGTTGATGGATACTGAGGTGGTTTCCAAACTTTGAATATTGTGAATAATGTTACAGTGAACATAAAAATGGAGATACCTCTTTGAGATAGTGATTTTATTTCCTTTGCATATATAATCCAGAGGTGTAATTTTACTGGATCATGATAGCTCTATTTTTAATTTTTTGAGGTGTCTCCACACTGTTTTTCATAATGGTTGTGCCAATTTTCATTTCTGTCAACAATGTGGAGTTCTCCTTTCTCCACACCTATCTTTTGACTTTTGGTGACAGTGAGGTGATATTTCATTGTGGTTTTGATTTGCATTTCCCTGGTGACTGATGATGTTGAGTACCCTTTCATTTGATATCATTCTATGGAATAACCAATTGATTGTCCTTTCTGCAGATAAGTCACAAAGCTAAAGTGTGATATTGTTGAAGAACAAAAATTTTATAATTATTTGTTGATTTTTCCCTTTTCCTCACTGACAATCCTATATGCTCCCTACAATCTATTCTCCACACAACATTTAATTGTTTTCATATTAAATCATATCACATCATTACCCTGCTTTAAACCCTCCAACTCCTTCTTGTTTCCTAAAATAATAGAGATATTACAAGTTTGGCTCCAGACAAGTGCAATAAAGTGAATATCACAATCAAGCAAGTCACACAAAGTTTTTGGTTTCTTCGTGCATATACAATTTATATTTATACTATATTGTAGACTATTAAGTATGAAATAGCACTATGTCTAAAAAACAATGTACATACCTTAATTAAGGAATACTTTATTGCTAAAAAATGCTGATAGACTCAAAGAGAGCACATGCTTTTGGAAAAATGGTGCTGATAGACTGGCTCATCGTAGGATTGCCACAAACCTTCAATTTGTAAAAAACACACTATCTGCAAAGAGCAATAAAGCAAAGCCCAACAAAATAAGACATTTCTGTAATAATATTCTACACATAATGAAAAAAATAGTGATTCACAAAATTCTACTTGTTGTAGTCTCAGCTACTCCTTCAAATATCATTTCAACCCCACTCTCCTTCCCACTCGCATCCCAGGCTCACTATACTCTGCCTTATTAGCTTTCTTTCTGTGCTTTTGAAGATGCTATGTTTGCTTTTATGTCAGAATCTTTGTTCCTGTTTTCTCTATGCTAGAACATTCTTTTTCTTCTTCCCCAAGTCTGGCCCCTTCTCAGCATTTACATTTGTACAAAAACCTTCCTTATCTACAAATAAGCCTATTTAAAATATGTCCCTAAAATAATTTTCTGTGAAATCACCCTGCTTTCTTCCCTTCTTAGGGAAAACAACATTTATCTAATTT
>NW_012153285.1:1095766-1097036 GCF_000956105.1 Propithecus coquereli | reverse complement strand
TAAAGAAGATTTTAATTAACTGGAAAGTTTTGACAGATGTTGATACAGGATAGTGGACTCCAAAACTGGGGTCTGGCCTGAAGGCCACATAGGTTCTTGGCTTCACGCAGGAAAGAATTCAAAAATGAGACCACAGAGTAAGCAAAAGGAAGTTTATTGAGGTAAGAAAAGAAAAAAGAAAGGTGGCTGCCCCATGGACAGTGCAGGGACTATCTCTTAGAGCAAGGAAGTAGCACTTTGTGAGTTTCCAGATTCTTATTTTATACGTTCTATCAATATTTAACTTTATGTTAAGTGGAGGGACAATTATTCATAAAATTTCTGGGAAAGAAGTAGGAAATTCCTGAAAGCAAAGGTTCCTCTCCTTTTTAACTATATAGGGTAACTTGCCAGAGTTGCCATGGCATTTTGCTGGTGAGAGTTTCTTTTAGTATGCTAATACATTATAAGCCCCGAGTATAGTGAGCAGTGAGTGCAACCCAAGGTCATTTTTTTGTGGCCATCTTGTGTTCTAGCAGTTTAGGCTGGTTTCTCCACCCATCTCTTGTTTTATCAGAGACTTTTGTTCAGGTCTTATGACTCCTTATTGAGCAAGGCCTGCCGGTTCTCAACATCATCTGAAATATATGATTATTTCCAAAAATTTGAATATGCCTTTAAAAAAACTATTTTAAATTGGCATGTATACTCCATGAAACAAAACATGCACATTTTAAGAGAACTGTTTGATAAATTTATATATGCATGCACCCACATGCAGCCCAAATAGATATAAATACAGATCATTTCCATCCCTCCCCCAGAAAGTTGCCTTATGCTCCTTGACTGACAATATCACCCTTCCATACCGCTATTCCTAATTCTAGCCTTATTAATTAATTTTACCTGTTTCTGAACTTTATTTCAATAGAATAGTATGTATTCATTTATGTCCAGTTTCTTTTGCTCAATATAATGCTTTTGAGATTCACCCATTTTGTTGAGTATATTAGCAGTTCATTTTCCTTTTTCCTTTTAAGAATGGTATATTCTATTTTATGAATATACCACAATTTGTTTATCCTTTCTCTTGTTGATGAACATTTGAATGTTAATAGTTTTTATCCATTACAATTAAATTATGCTGCTATTAAACTGCTATATGATATTATTATGTCCAGTTTCTTTTGTTGAATTTAATATGTCACTCAGTATCTCTTATTGTTGCAGTTTGAATACTTTAATTTTCCTTTTTCCTTTTAACCTATTTTGTGATTGAATCAAAGGTATA